>NW_027225596.1:300000-422500 GCF_038994185.2 Dermacentor albipictus
ATCATTCCCTTGCGTGCCTCATTCACGAACTTTAACCTTCGGAACATACCTCATTGTTTTGTAAAAGCTGCCGCGAGAATCTTGTTCAATATCTAATGAAAGTTAGCAGCTAATCTGTCAAAATGACTAGTAGGCAACTTTTAGCATAAAGTTAGAAGTGCTTTCATATGGCTACTGTATTTTTAAAGTACATATGGAATACGCCTTTAAAACATTATTTACTGTCTTTGTGCTTTTTTGTATGGTAGCCCCCTTACACCCTACACGTCCTGTAATGCATTCCTGATCCTGAGACAAGACGTGTGAGAAACGAAGTCCAAACGTACAAGAATTGCATTGTATAGCTCTCTTGCTTTCCATAACACGTGAGAATTGTGGTACTGTGTAGGTTTGCCATGCAGAAAGTTAAATGTTTCTGAAACATATTTGCTTTTGTTTCCGATGTGTCAGAATCCAGTGACAGAATTGAATGTTTGCTTTTGTAGAGGGAGCAGCCGTGGCACAGGATGCGGCACCGGCAGCGGACTCATCTGACGAAGATGACAACGCGCAGATTCGTGAGTGTTTTCAGTATTGCAGTGCTGGAATGGCAGTCGTAACTGCATCGTATGCCCGGCTAACCTACAGGTTTGATTTGCTGCACAATATGGGTGCAGAAGGAAACTTCATGGCTGTTTCGTCAAATTAGGGTATATAGACGTTGTTCACTTCATCGTGTTTCATAACCTGAATTCTGATTTGAGGTTTACTTGTGGTTAAATCTGGCTGGTTCCTGTCCAGAGCGTAAAGCCTGACAGGTTGTTTCAATGTCTAAAGCTAAATGTTTAATATATTATTACTGCTAGATCATCATAGCCAGCCAACTTCTCATCTGTGCTATGCGGCACCATTAAGGGGTAGAATAACGGTTTCCTCGACATTATAGTACATGACTTCTCAGTTATGACTACTGTTTGTGCTGCAGTTTTTCATCTGATGGTGCATTGAATTCAACTTTGGTGTACCATTGTTCTGGTGCAGCAGTTAATTTTTATATTTCTGTTTTCCGAAATGCTTGTTGCAATGTCTGACGCTTTACTTGGGTTTAATAATGTTTAGTATAAAAAATTTAAGTACCTTACACCTTCTTTTTGGGCAGTAAAAAGGGCTGCAGTTTTCGAAATAAGAAGACACACAACGCAGTTTGTACAGGACGCAAGGAATAATTGCCCATTGAAATCTCGAGGTTTGAAGCAATGACGGCTGGCTTTGGGGGACAAAATTACAATTAATTAGAATTGATAGTTGGGTGAGTTTGTGCGACAGCGATGTATACGGAGCTGTTCAATGTCAATTTCGAGTTTCATTCTGGGATCGGGGTGGTAAGCCAGTTTTCAAATATTGCGCAGCTGTTGCAAAACATACCAATAAGGTGACAATGTCAATTAAGGTGCCATGAATATTCGACTAACATATGAATGCAATGATAGGGTTGTCACAAAAAACCCTCCAATATATATGGCATAAGAACAAGCATTACCTGCTGCGCTTAGTGCATTGATACGACCTTCAGGGCATGCTGCACGTGTCACTACATTGTCGACTTGTTTGTTGTGTTCTTGTTTCAACAGACTCATGCACAATGTGTCTTTTGTAAACATAATTGAAATTCACCCACAAAATTAGTGCAGACTTAATCAAGTCAAGGGCCTGCCTCGCGGAACGCTGCCGAATCATCAAAATTATTAGTCTACTCATTCCACACCCACAGCGCCGCATTCGACTCCCCTTGGATGTACCTCATCTGCTTCACGCTTTCCTAGTATTCGCGGATTGATGAACCACGGTACATATGTTTGGAGCGAAGGCGGGGCACGCCTAGACTCACAGCACCGCCATTGTCCGACCTTCCGTCTATGATGGTCTGTTCTGTATCGTGTTTTCGAGCAGAGGCCTCACATTGGCTCCCGTTCCCACATTTCATGTCCCCCTCATGCCTCGTAGTCACCGACGAGATCATCAGCGCTCTTGCCTAGCTGCTTGCGTTCCTGCTGCAATCTATCGTCCGTAGCACGAGCCGGGCTCTCCCCTTGTCATATAATGTAGGTTTCATATAATAATTACTCGAGAGAACTCTGGTGCTACTGTCAACGGCAGCTGCAGTAGCAGTGGTTGCACCAGCGTGGGAGTTATGGGAGGTACATGGATTTGCCTAATTTCGTCCTTTTGGCTTCAAGTGGCTTTGTGACTTCGTAAGCTCGCCATTTTCAACAGTGTACTGTGTAATTGGTAGTTAAATAAACATTAACATTGTCCGACAGCAGGATTTGAACACAGTACCTCAATCACAGACGCCGGATATTGAAACCATTAGGCCACAGATGCATGTATCGATAAACGATGTGAAGCACCCTTACGAATTTGTCGCAGGCATCAGTCACCTTGAGATGTTTCGTGAGTTTCGATTTGCCCACTTCGACAAGCTCAACATTTTCAATTAGAGTTGCGATTGTTTTGATTGCTATGAAATTTACGACAGTAAGATTTATAGAGGGTAACATACAAACCCGCAAAAACTTCTGAATACACAAGCACGAATATGCGACAAATCCACGTACCTCCCATCATCCCCATGGCAGGACGACTGCAGCACCAGAGTTAGCACCAGTATATTGTAGGAAACCCTATGCCCCTTGTCCTCGAAAGCCGGATCACGGGTTCAAACGTATCCTCTCGCTCCATTCCTTCGCGTAGCGCTGTTTGGGTTACTCTCGCTGCTACCCTCCACTCCGGCTTCGCCGTCCCTTCTCCCACTGTCGCGGCACTGCAGCGGTGCCGGTGGCGGGCGCGCCTTACCGCTTCGCGCCTGATCCTCGGTTATCCACTCCTTCGTCTCTGCGTCTCGTGGCTGTATGGCTCTCTGCCGCGTCTATCGCTTCCCCGTTTGCGGAGCGCGTTCCTCGGTGTCACATGTCACCTCTGGCAGTGCTTGCGCCTGGCTGTCCTGCCACCTCCACTCTTGCCCTGTACATCCCCTTAGCTGGCGCAGTGCCGTTGCGGTGACACTAAAAACAATTCTAGCGTTTCGTCCTGTTACTGTCTGTAGTGAAGAGTGCGTGACCTCTACTGGATACCCGTGTTCTCCGGGCATTTTCTCATGCCAGCTCTTAAGGAAGAATAAATATTTGCTACTCTCCCCCCCCCCCTTTCTCCACTACTGTGAACCACTCCACTATTGTGAACCACTATATTATCACCAGAGGGGCGACTCGATAGCGGCGTATTGCAGTGTGTGCTACCGAATCCGATACGCAGAACCGCTTACGTTTTGTACTGCGTGTTCTGTATGCATTACTAAGAAGCGCAATAGTAGGCCAATTTCTTTTCACGTGTCCAGCGCACGCTGGAGGAAGGTTTGGAACGAAAGTCGGGAATGTGTACAGGGAGACTAAAGCGAAACAAAATATAAGTTAAATAAGACTAACGGAGCATTGTTTGAGAACCCTGCAGGCAGTCATTTCAAAAACATTGTTTGAATATTAGATGAGAAAATGAAGATACAAGTATCAGTATATTATTTCGCACCGAAACTCCAGTGCCGGTATATCAGCGTGACGTCAGGGATTGCAAAGTATGTTTTTGCATTTGTGCCGCGTCGGCTGAATAGAGGTTCCCTAAACTTGCCATGCTTCATATTTGGCTCCTTTAGAACACAATGTAGTCAATCTGTTCCGCTATATATAATTAGGTGGCCAAAGAAGATGCCATCGGAATCGAAGACGTCACTGAGCCCCCAGGTGCGGGAACTGAAGTAGGCGTCGCCACCCGTATTTCGTTATTGCGCTCTTTTTAGCTCACCAAACGTCCTATCGTTATAAGAGTGGTATTTTTGGTGTTGTGGAACGGCAATTTAGTGATGCAGAAGAAATCACTTTTCACTTTAGTGTCCCTTTAACGCCTCCTTCACATCCGCCGCGGGTAGGGTCGATATTGCGCCATCTTCGGGAGCGGCCCTGGTAAGGGGAGTGCTTAACGCCTGCCTCACCTTCGTCGCGGGTCGGCTCGGCACTGCATTATCTTGCACCATCTGCACTATGCATAGACTCACTGCACCGCCATCAATGCCCCTTTCCTGCATCTTCTGTTGTACACGTTTTTGTAATATTCGCAGATTGACGGCACGCTGTTAGAAGGTTTCCAAGTGGGTCGCGGCACCGTCATTTTCTTTCCTTCGCCATATCTCCTCTGTGTTTTTCTAATATTCGTGCATCCAAGGCACTTTCTAGGAAGGTTTGGAACGACAGTGAGGGAAGCCTACACTGGCAGGGCCACCGTCAGCGCCCCTTTCCTGTATGTCCTCTGGTTCACGTTTTTCTAGTATACGCAAATTCGCGGGACACGGTGAGAAGGATTGCAACAAAACTCGGGCCGTCTACACTCCCGGCACCGTCGTTGTCCCCCTCCCTTTATATTCACTGCTTCTTTTTTTCCTAATATTTTCGCATCCACAACACGCTGAAGAAAGGTTAGGAAGAAAAGCGACGGAGGTTTTGGCTAACAAATCAACATTTTACACCCTCCTTTATTGTATCTCCTTTGTGTTTTTCTACTATTCGCGTATGCACGGTAACGCTGGAGCAGGTTTGGAAGCAATATGGAGAAATCGAGACTCGCAGCACCCTAATTAGCCCCCTTTCGTGTATATACTCTGTTTAATATTTTTCTAGTATTTGCGCATCCAGGGCAATGCCGAGGGCTGGTTATGAAGGAAAGTGGCCGGATGTTCAAACTCATGGTGTCAACACTGTTCTAGGTTTTCCTAGTACTCCCGCATTCATTCCAACGCTGGAGCAGGTTTTTAGAATAAACATAGGCGAAGTCCAGACTCAACTCGATGTGTTTGACTCCCTATTGTTGTATATTCTTTGTTTGGCATTCTAGTATGCTTCACAGTGCATTTACAGCTACATTGGAGCAAATTTGTTACGTGGAGCAAAGTAATTACGTGGAAGTACAAACCTATGGTGCTGTGCTTCGCTCCCCTTCCCTCTATCTCCTTTGCTTCGTGTTTTTCTTCTATTCACATATCTTGGCGGCAGGTTCTGAAGGAAAGTGGGGGCACCGCAGACTTACGTTATCGAATTTGGACCTTCTACCCTTTATCTTCTCGATTTCGTGTTTTCCCACTATTTGCACATCCATGGCACGCTGGAGGAAGGTTTGGAACGAAAGTGGCGGATGTTTAGGCTCATAGCGCAGCGTTTGATACTCTCCTTTACTGTACCTCCTTTGCTTTGCATTTTTCTAGAATGTGCGTATGCACGGTAATGCTCGAGTAGGTTTCGAAGGAAAATGGGGAAGTGAAGACGCTTGGCACCCCGTTAGACCTCGTTCCCTGTACATATTGTTTAGCATCAATGAGGCCAGCATGTTCAAAAGGAAAGTGGGTGATGGCGAGACCCGCAGTGCACCTGCTGTTGCATATGTTTTAGTGCTCGTGACTCCACTGCAACACAGGAACAGGTTTTTAGAAAAAGAATTGAAGGAAGACCAGAGTCGTCGCGCCGTGTTTGTCTTCCTATCTTTGTATTATGTTTCGCATCGTTCTAGTATTCGAGTGTTCGTATCTACATTGGAGCAAGTTTGGTAGTAATTTGGGGGAAGTACAAATTAACAGCGCCGTGTTTGACTCCTTTTCTGCACCCTCCTTTGCTGTATCTCTTTTGTTTTGCATTTTCCTAGTACAGTCTATCCCGCATATATCAAATTATCGCCTATATCGAAAAGTTGAAAACTCCCTTGCGGAATCTCATGCAAAAGTATTGCGCTATTGTTCCACTTATATAGAGCTCCCGTGCACCGGCATATCGATGTATCGTACTCCATGGTGAGCCACGCCCCCGCAAGTGTGCTTCTCCTCACAAAGCTCTTGCGAGCTTCCCGCGATCTCACGCGCGCCGCCACGCACTCTGAGAAAAGGGCGTGTGGGTAAAGGGCACGTGACGAGGGTTGATTGGGTGTGAAAGGGAGCGGGAGGGAGAAACCATTCTGACCGCAGGCACCCGTTTCCTGTGTTTTGGTTGGCCGACACCGCTGGCGCAGCCAGAAGAAGGAGGTCAGTGAGGATATGGTGAGGATACAGAAGGCGCTAGAAGGAAGCAATATGAGGCTTAGTCTCATACAGTCAAGCGGATACAATAGCAGAGCAGCAGCTTCCAGGTTTATTTTATGCGGACGGCATTGTGTTGCTAGCTAACAAGCAAATTGTTTTGCAACGTCTGGCTGTTATCTGTGAACAGGAAGGCTGCAATTTAGGTTTGCAATTTAGCGTGAGAAAATGGGGTTTTATGGTATTCAATGAAGACAGTGAACAGCCAGTGGCAATACAGGGCCGGGAAATAGCTCGGATAAAAGAACGTAAATACCTTGGTATTTAGATAGACGAAGGCACTAGGTATATGGAAAAACAGCAAAAAACAATAGAAGTAAGGGGAAAAGAATGCAGCCATATTCAAACACAGGGCTATGGGGCTGTAGCATGTACGAAGTGTTCCGAAGTATGTGGAAAAGTGTAATGGTTCCAGGACCTACCTTCGGAAATGTAGTTGTTTGCTTGAAATCAGGGGTACAATCGAGACTTGATGGCAACCATATGTCCGTGGGTCGCTTTGCGTTGGGTTCTCACGGGAAGACTACAAATGAAGCTGTACAGATGGATATGCACTGTACTAGTTTTGAAGTGAGGGAATCTCACAGTAAAATTCATTATGAGGAATGACTGAGGAATATGAAAGACAATGATTTGGCTGAGTGTTGAGGTATTTGTTTGTGCAGGAAAAAGCATTGATTTGCGGTGGTGGATAACAACTAGGAAGGCGGTCAGCAAGTATGCAGCCTGTTGAGTGAGCAGCACAGGAAGGAAGAACGTCGAGCGGAAAGTCGGAGAGGCTGATATAATCTATTAACTACTTGACCACTGGCCTCCTTTAAGCTTTGGGTTGAGCGAGAGCAGGAGGAAAGTAATCATTTCCGCAATAGATATTAGTGAGACGTGATTGGAGATTAGTGGAAGTAGGGAAACGACAAAAAAACTAAGACTTACAAAAGCATAGTTCGTAATAGGGCGTCAGGAAATAAGAATATTGGAATTCAGCATGTTTTTTTTCTTTCGTTTTTAGCTTAGGAAAGACTTTACACAGTATAATAACAACAGCTTGGTGGCCCAGCCCACCGCCTCGTTCTAAAGGGGACTCGCGTAACATCCATCCATCCAAGGGTGGACGCAAAGGGAATTTCAAGCGTTGCCATTCCTTGGACCTCGAACCCCCCCGCTCCCCGCTCACCAATGCCGTATGCCGGACAGCAGCAGCAGTGGGAAAGCCGAAGGAGGGAAGGATAGCTTTGCAATATTACACGAATGAATAAATTAATCACAGATTAAATGCAAATGAAATGTTCTCATTGGCCCCCTTTGGCCTCCTTTCTTCCTGACCTTCTTGGTTCACTGTAACATATGATGGCTTTGTTGGGACTCAAAATACACAGGCTGGCCAGCCACCATGATGTAATCAGTTCAGATACTTCTACTTGAACTTGACCTCAAGTATGGGTCGCTTTAAAAAAATGTATAAGGAAAATGCTGTAAGTTTGGCCATGAAAGTGGGGAGCCCTACTGCTAACCTTGCAGAACGCATATTATGGATGAAAGGAGCATTCAATACTTTAAAAAGATCTGATAGTTAATCGAGAAACATTTGAATGTACTATAGATTGCACTTAATGTAGCAGCATTTTTTTGCTGAATTTATCACGCTGAGGCGTATAGGTCATTAGGGACGCTTGAAGACATAGCTCAGAAGGGTACATACTGTAAGATTATCGATTGCTTGAATAATGGTTTTTTGCAGTAGGTGTCACTACCTGACGCTTCAAACTGCATCACCCATAATACACTACCAACTTGCTCTCAATTTAAGCTTCGTGGCACAAACACGCTTCGTGGTTCTTAAACTACGCGAGTGATGAACTGAAACAGATGCATTGGTAATTTGGTATATTGGATGTGTGCAACCTATAGATGCTGAAATTTAGGTACACATCATGCATATCTCGCCTCTGACTTTCATCAAATATAGAACTGCTTTTTCATGAAGTTGACCAAGTTGTGTGTTGGGCTTGAGGGTACGGCATGATGGGTGCAAAAGGCCTAGGGCACTAGAAACTGGAGAAAAGGACAGACTACATGTGCATCCGGAACACACAGACCTTCTTTGGAAATACGGTAATTCTTGGAAAAGGCGTCAACAATATGATCGGGCTTATCATTGAGGCATATCGCATCGCCAGCTTTGGTGATGAGATGGCTGGTAAAGAGTTGGAATTCATGTGCCTGGCATTATTTTTTTTTCGCAAAACAACCCATACTGTCACGAGTGGTGCTATCTGCGTACTCAGCACATGTTCTTTGCAGCCTAGTGAAGAGTGTGCTGTGATCCCGCAATTTGTGTGGTCGTGTCCTTCTTTTCCTCGCTTTCTGGTGGGCTACGCCTTTTGCCTCCATCAAACTATTTCATGTAGTTCTTTCATTGTAGCATGGAAAGTTTTTTAGGAGTCTCGTATACTGCCTATAAAAGGGCAAACATTTTTATTTCGCCGATTTCTGCTAGCACACTACAAAATAGTCCTACAAATTGCCCTTCACTAAAACGACATTTTTGACAAAGTCCATGAATAGGTAATTTCTGTATGACATGAAAACCTGGAAATAACTTTTGTTTGCGAATAGTAGCGGTTGCTTCATAATTAAACTGTAAAATACCACCACACTGATAAACAGAATTTACTGCATCTTTGGCGCTGCCATGGGATGTTGAGCCATCATGAGCAAATCGCGCACTGTGATAACAGCTATGAATAGTACTTTGTCCAACTTTCATTTCGTAGCATATTCTGAAAAATTAACTATGGCAGTTGATGACAACAAGGTTCGTGGTGCAGTCTCTTAGGGACCCTTGTCTTTAACCAATTGTTATGAACGAATGACAAACTGAAACTGACCGTCTCATTGTTCGTTTATAGCATATAAATTTGTTAAATGCGGTTGCATGTGTTGCATGATTTTCTTTGTACCAGAACTTTAGTTTAACATGTCTTTGTTGCAGACCCCGCTCTTGCCAACCGCTTGCCGGTTGCCAAGCGGTTGGCAAGAGCGGGGTTGGCAAGCAGGTTGAGCGGGTTGGGAAGCATGCCGCCAGTTTTTTTTCTAGGAGCTTGCAATATAAAAGCAAAGTGTTGGCTGATGCCGAGATGCAGGTGTCCCTCGTCCAAGCAAAAAAAAAACTCTTTAAAACAGTGAAACGCAACACTCAGATGTTCTGCCTGGGCTGAGAGTATGGCAGTACAGTTGAGGTTGACTTACCAGCTGTTGCGAGAGAATCTCACCTGCGATAAAGATCGGGCCTCAAACCAATTAGCTGATAGAAATAGCTCATATTCAAAAATATTCTGTATGCATCTCTTTATTTGTATTTGAGAATAGTTCGACTCGATTCTTAATGGGTTTTGCTATTACTTTCGAAGATACCTTATTCGCTGTGCATTTTGCATAACCCCTCCCTTCCGATTTCTTTTTCAATAAAACGCGTACTCCTTACTATTCAAACAGGATTAAGTTGTTTGCTTTGTTTTTTTAAAAAGCATGCTTACTAGGAAGCGACATCATCGAGCAACATGGTGTCTGGCGGTCGTTGACATAAAACTACGTTCTGTGTCACTCAGGATATTTTGCAATGGCACTCGGGGAAAACCTGGAAAATTCAGGGAATTTGGAAATGTCAACTTGGTAGACACCCTGATAGTAGTTTTGGCTCGCTCCAATACTGTGAAATACACAATGCCTGTTATGCTGTACGTTTGAACTGCTTGGATTTATAACTATGTTTACGGCGAGATGATTGATGCTGGCTCAGCCGCACTATAAGCGGGTACAACTGAAGGCCCCTGGCAGTTCACTGCCCCCCACGATGATTACGTTACAGGAGTAAAGCGAAAAAGTTTACCATCACCACCAGTAAAGCGAGAGAGCCAGCTCAATATCCCCACACCGTCCAGTTTTCCAGGGTAAGAGAATGTAACGCAAGGCGGCGAGCGGAGTCCCCTCAGCGGCCCTCCCAGCGAAGCCATCTCAGATTCACCCTTCAGGCTACGTTCACACGAAAAAACTTGACAAAATCTGCTCGCCTAAGCGGCGAATTGGGTGGGCATCCAGCCGCCGAGCCCGAGTGGTATTGGACCGATTTTTTTTCTCACGACGGTGAAGCGGGAAGCGGTTCCCCTTAACCGGGAGCTGCAGTAGCATGTAAGCATGCGGTCGTAAAATTTCACATTTTCCATTCTGCACTGACTATTTTTAGGAAAAGCCAGTAGCTAGAACTGTCAGAACTGTCTTCTTTATCTTCCAGGGTAGACGAAAGTCAGACGACACGTGCAGTTGCGCGAAATGATAGGTTTGAATAACTCCTATGTCAATGAATGGACATACGTCTGGAAATAGTGTGCTGATCCATTGAAGAGTATACCTACCTACAGCCAGCCTGTTCCCTTGATTTACTGAAGTACAGTGTTGCCCTACGTCGGGCTAATCTTGCTGACCCGCCACAACAGCAGGCTTGTGCAGCTGAGCGCAAGCAGCAACTTCGTACCAAGAGTCTGGCAACCTACGAAGCGGACGTTTAATGAACTGTCGGCATTAATCCAGTGATAACCAGTGCTGCACATTTCAGCTTCACTGGTTAACCATATGTACGGCGTGCTTGGGCATTGATGTTTTTCTTATACCAAATGATGTGGCTCATAAGCGGACATATGGCTCGTAGGTTTGCTAAGTAATAATAGTCTTTATTTGTTTTGCTGCAGATGGACGAGCACCAGGAGGACGCCCCTGCAATAGGTAAGCCACAGTATTTCATGATTCAAGATGTTTTCTGTTCACTAGGACGCTTGGGCTGGCACAGACGCCTGGCCGCAGAAGTGATCGAGGCACCATACCAAAGTAAAATTCTGGAAAGCACCTATAGCAGCTGCACATTTATCACTGGCTCTCTGATCCTAAGTTCTTCCCTCATTCTAAAGTAAAGATGATTTGGCAGGCTACTGACAATCAGAGCCTTCATTCAGTAACATGGTCAATTCTAAAAAAAGGCTCACTGATTGTACTGGAGATTGCTATCAATCGGGCAGCCTGTGGGTACAGGCTGCCTGAATGTACACTGAAACTATATTCATGCCCACACAGTTCTGCACGTCACGTGGTTTGCAACCTAGGCACCATGCTCTTTGTAGAGCAGCAGCAGCAGCAGCTGCAAGGAATGGCATTTAAAAACAAAAAGCGGGGGGGGGGGAGCACTCCATACCAGAGTCCACAAGTACAAGAAGCCCCACTTCACAAAACACCCCAAAGACTACAAATATGGTACCTTTAGAGAAGTGAAGAGAAGGGGAAACTTTGCCGTTTCCTCAACCTTTCCTGCCTTTCTGCTCAGTTTCTGGAGCAGATTTCTTTGTTACCGTTTGAAATATTTTGTCTTCGTTTGCTTTGTCACGTTCCTTGGGCTGCAATGCAGGTTGTTGTATTCTTGCTTTCTTATCTTGGCCCTTTATAAGTTTACGATATGGTTATTCATCTATCCTGAAAGTGTGCTCTATGTGAAAGTAACATAAAGATGTCGCTCCAAAAAATTTGTGTTAAAAAAAAAGCAACAATGTCACGACGTTGAGGACGTATTTAGCTATGCAGTCAATACTTAACAAGCCTTCTATCACGTTTTTTACTTTCCCCACGCTATCCACAAGTAAGACGGAGAAAAATTCTGCTGAATAACATTGAATCAAATGTTCTCAAGATATCGCTCCGAAACTTTTATGGGAGCATCAGGGGACATTCTATACATTTGTGCGAATTTTCATCAAAACCCACGAAGAAACAAGGAAGTTCACTTTCAAAGCCACGTCCCCCCTTAACTTGTTTTCAGCATCTTTGTCAGTCTCCAAGTTTTTGCCCCATATTACCACAGGTAGAATGCATTGATTTTACACCTTTCTATTTAATGCTAATGGTGAACTTCCAGTCAGGACCTGACAATGTCTGCCTTAGGCACTCCAACCTATTTTTATCCTTCTGTAAATTTAAGTCTCTTGATCAAGGTCCTTTGTGAGTAATTGACCTATGGTGAATGTGCTCCTTCACAGACCCTACAGACTGACCGGCGACCTTGAACTCTTGTTCCCTTGCCCGGCTATTGATAATTACCTTCGTCTTCTGCATATAGACATTCAACACCACTCTTTTATTACTCTCTCTGTTCAGGCCCTCAATCATTTGTTGTAACTCATCCCCGGTGGGGCTGAACAGGACAATGTCATCTGCAAATCTGAGGTTGCTGAGATATTTGCCATTGAGCCTTAACAGTTTAATTGCATGAATACTTACAAGCATTCGGTGAATAGCATTGTAAAGACTGTGTCTCCTTGTCTGACCCTTGTCTGACCCCCTTTTGTTAGGTATCTTCCTACTTGTGGAGAATTAAGGTAGCTGTAGATACTTTCCAAGATATTTATGTAAGCATCCTGTTGTACTCCTTGCTTACATAATGCCTCTATGACTGCTGGTACCTCTACTGAATCAAATGCCTTTTCGTAATCTATGAAAGTCTTATAGAGAGGCTTATTGTACTCTGTGGATTTTTCGATTATCTGATAAATTACCTAGATGTGATCCATTGTAGAGTGTCCCTTCTTGAAGCCAGCCTTTTCCCATGGGTGACTATAAAGTCCAGTGTTGCCCTTATTCTATCGGAGATTATTTTCGTGAATATTCTACATAATACTGGGAGTAAGCTAATGGGCCTATAATTTTTCAATGCTTTTAACGTCGCCCTTTTCTGGATTAGTATAATGCTTGCATTCCATTTTTCTGGGACCCTTGCAGTCGATAGACACCTCGTATAAAGAGTGGCTCGTTTTTAAAGCATTGTCTCCACCATCTTTGATTAAATCGACTGGTAGTCTATCTTCTCGGGCTGCTTTTCCCAGTTTCATGTCTTGCAGTGCCCTTCTAACTTCATTGCTAGTTATGGCAGAAGCCTCTAAGTTGTTCATTACTACTTTGAACGGAGGTATCGCGGCTGCTATTGGTACTGTACAGGTCAATATCGAATTCTTCCGCTGCTTTTGCTCTGTCTGAGAGATGGCTGATATTACCCTGTTGGTCTTTGAGGGCATATATCTTTGTTCGTCCGATGCCTAGTTTCCTTCTCACTGTTTTCAGGCTAGGTCAATTTTTTACTGCTTTTTCAGTCTTTCTCAAGATATAATTTCTAGTATCTCTTAGTTTCTGCTTTTTGATTAGATTTGTTGGTCACATTCATTCTTTGTCATTTTTTAATAGGTCGCTTGTTACTTGGGAGTGCTTACCTACTGGTTGCCTTGGGGCCTTACCTCCCACTTTAGTTGCTTCTTCTAAAGCCAGCCTAGTTATGGTTTATCAGTATTGCCCTTACTCTCTTCAAATGAATGGATCCATGCGAAACGCAGACTGATGAAAACATGTATAAGCTTGCTGCTTGCCGCTTTTCAAACAAAGAAAACATCGGCCCCATCCGTCGAAAGCCGTGAAAGCCTGCATTGTGCGGTGGGTCCCTCCAGGCAGATGAATCGAGTCAATCGGGACACACTCTGATATCGATGCCAGGCTGAAGAAAATGGAGGCTTTCCGGGAAGAGCTTGTGAAACAGGTTGAACAGATAAAAAATGAGCTACATAGGGAGCGTGATGAGCGGAAGGTACTGGAAGACAGACTTCAAGTAGCCGAGGAAACGTCGAACGGGGCCACCATTGTGAACGAGAATGGTCATGACAATTGAATGTAGTCCCACAACGTGACAGGAGAGGGAGTCTCAGCAAAAGATGTGGGAATGCGTGTAACGTAGGGAGGAGGTAGCTGGAAAGTGTGGCACCTATTTTTGAGGCCGCCACAGGCAAAGCAGGAGCGCGACTCACGCGGAAAAGGTCAAATTGAAGGAGGGAGAGGTGCGAGTGAGTGAAATGGCGGCTATTTCCGGCTACTCAAACCTGGCTAGGTGCTCAGAAGGAATTGTGGAGAGGGTGACAGGCGATTGAATAGTGGCGATAGGTACATTTCCAAAGTGGACGCTGAGTTCTGCCATGAAGCGAGCAAAAAAAAGCTCACGGAAAATACCTACGTGCACAGCCTTCTAATAGTACCTGGTGGGCTAAATGACGTCCTAAACAATAATGGGAAAGGATTAGCCCAGTTCTTGGCGAAGGGGGTGGGTAACTTGCGTGAGCTATCCCCTCAGGTGCGTATCGTAGTATTCACAATGTTGGAGGTGCGTGTACGAGACAGACGTACAAAGAGCGGTAGTGGCTGCTAATGAGGCAATATGGAATATGAGATGATAGAAAGGTTGGGAGGTTGTCGAAGCAAACAGGGAAGTGAGAAGGTGTGGTGGTTGTAAACGAAACGGGATCCACTTGAATTTCAGGCTTGGACGAGAAAGGGGCTGGTGACTTGACAATCATGCTGTTGCTTCTTTAGGAGGCCCACGTGCGCTTCAGGAAGCCAGGGTAGGTAGTAAGGAAGAAGGTCCCCTGAGGGAACCTCAGTATAGCATCACGATTATTAACCGAAAAATGAAGAACCGAGAAAGCTTGCCATGCAGTAGGCTACGTAAACATGCAGGGCAACAGAAGAAACGAAAAGTGGGCAGAGCTTTCTTTAGCAGACCATTCTTTAGCAGAGCTAAAGAATGGTCAGGGACCTGAGGAAAGTCGTCCATGTCCCGACATTAACCTTCTCGAATACATTATTTGTATGCATGTCAGCGAAATATCGGGATAAATTGGGACGCCAACGCGAAGTAGGCCACATAACACAAAAAAGTGAACAAGTATTTGCCGACGCTTCAGGTATGACTGTTCATTCTTTTGTACACAAATCAAATTCAGTATTTCTGTTACATATTTCATGTACTTTTCATTTTTTTGTGCATGTATCTAGTTTATTTACCATGCTTTCCCTGTGTGCTTGTGTGTTTTGTGCACTGGGAATGGGTCGGGGAAGGGGTCTGACACTTAGTCAGGCATTCGTGCCTTTTTGTCAGCCTGTTTTACAGAGATTCTTTGTATTTTATTTCTGTCAAAATAAACATTCATTCATTCATTCATTCATTGCTGTGGGCTGCCATGGAGCTGTCACCAATGAAGCAGTGCAGGGTGACTTACGGGGGCCAAGCTTTGAAGAACAAGCGGCCAGCAAGCTGCCATACCGTAATTGCCTACAATGTATGACTCGGGACAGATGGGCAAGGTGCGTGTTTGAATGTCAGCAACATGCCTCCGCACTAAGTGGGTCGGGCACGTGCACTTCCTAGAGCGGGTGGCCTCCTCGGCAGCCTAATTAAGGCGGATTAGGTCATGGCATATGTAGAGGAGGTGCTCCGCATAGGGCATCAGGCAGAAAACGACATGTGGCGAGAAGGACTCATCGAAAAGGACGCTACGGTTATCTACCGCAGCAAGAAGTCAATCGGGCCGGCCCACTTCTACGACAACATCAGGAATTCGCTGCTTTTCGAGGAATGAGCAGGAGCTCTACTGACACCCATACTGACACCCATACACTCTACTGACACCCATACAAGCAAGCCACAATTGTGTGAACGGAATGTGCTATTTGGTTGGCAGAAGACAAGGAGCGCCCATGTACGTTCTCATCCAAGGAGAGAAATAAAATTAGCTTGTTGAAATACGCTGCAGTCATTAATGTGACCTCCTAAAATGCTGTTCATCATCGCGCATGGCGGTCTGGTAACGAGCGACGGCCAGCTGTGCAAACAGATTGGACAGAGCATCCCACTTGCTTGAACCGACAGTTGCTGTTAAAAACCAGCAACTTTCATTGCGAAGCAATCGGGTGATGCAGGCATCTACTACCGCAGCCAACACGGCAACGATGACTACCGCCACTTTAGCGTTCAGCTCCTTTCCAACTAGCACGTTTCTTTTTGTTCTTTCAGGGGCTGCTAAATTGTTGCCCGTGCACCACTTTGTCTCAATATTTGCATCGTCCATTTCGTGGGCGTCACCTTTGGCATTTGCACGTCTTTCCTCCCACGTGGCTACCAACTTCATACGCTACAGACCATGTAAGCACGTATGCTGGTCTCCGTTCATGCCAGATCGCGGCTGCTGAGGAAAGCGACAAGCACAATCTGCCCACAGTGCATTTAAATTTGGAGTCCATATTGCGCTACGGACTGCAGGATCAGGTGCTTGCTTCAAGAGACTGCTTGCTGCTTAATGTGACTAGGCCGCCATATCCTGAAAACGTAACACGGCAAACATGACCAAAGGGGCACAGCATCGCAACTGAAATTATGCAATCGTTTCAGTGTACTTGCCAAAAATCCTATTCCTCCGAGCTAGGAGAAAATGAGACTGGCGATTCAACATGGCGATGAGAAATCTTCCGTTGAAGTAGGAACTCCACTCTGGTAGCGCTGAAGGCCAAAAACAAGAAGTCAAATGTTACATAGCAAGAATCGCTTCACCCATACTTTGTATAAAGGGGAAAAATCGTCTCAAAAAAGAATGGGGAATAAAAAAGATTGCATTCATACTTGACAAAATGGAATAATTTGACAATGCGAGGAAAGTAATTAAGAAAAGGAAAACGAAAACCACGAGTCATTGAAGTGCTACGTTTAGAGTTGCAATAAGGCCTGACTGTTGCCTACTGCAGCTTTTTGAATTTTGTTTTGGCAGAAGATTAAGGTGCTTTTGAGAAGCTTAACTCATGGTTTGTAAACCGCAAATTCCAAAGAAGTCTAAGGCGGGCATAGAGCTGCAAAAGTTGCTGCTTGCAGTCTGAAAAATGGTGGATCGCTGGTCTCCTCGGCCACAATGGAGAACAATTCACTTGTAATACTTTGCTGGTGTGCCATAGCCCTTACTGCTTGTGTAAATTTGTCTTCAAGCCTCACAACATACTAATATGCTGTGCCAGTTGGGACAGTTAAATGGCCTAGGGCTTTGCCTTTTATTTCAACAACTTTAAACGTTGCAAATAAGTGACTAGGTTTTGCAAGGTCCTAGTTAGTTTCCTTCAGGAGGCTGTGGCACGAGCTGCACTGAGTTTAGGAATGTGTGTATAATATATCTGCACGCATGGTAAACTGTTTGACTCAAGCACGTCATGGCTTACTTCTGCACTACTTTTCAGAGAGCCCTTTTGTAAAAGCAGCACATGCGGAGCTAAGGGCCCGTTCAGTCGGTCTGCTAAAGTTGCTCAATTGTGCCAAAGTTTGAAAAGCTTTGACACAACATTGTGCCTTAGACCGGCAGAAAACTGGTATGCATTTGGAGTTTCATTGCAACCATGCTGCTGCCGAATGATCCCAATCTCAAGTGGACCCTGATTCAGCCGTTGCACCAACAAGAATTGAAAATTAAGATGGAATTAAGATGGGTGGAGGTCTTGCCACAGCAACAAGATTGCTTTGACTGTCACCTGGCATCCACTTACAGCCCTAGGTTTGTGAGGGCTATCAAAGTGCTTGGACTTGATCCAAAGCACACAAGCGTTTAAAATTCAATGCGTTCCGTGGACATCATGGCATGCCTTTTTGCACTCTTTTATGCACATTGCGGAGCTCTTCAAAGCATCAAATAACTTGCCCATCCTTTCTAGGAAGCTGCCTATGTGTGGCAGTAGGATACAGAACATTAAAAGCAAGAAGACCTCAATCGCGAAACACACAGTGTTGCTCAACACATGAGAGGTACACTTTACTTGTTGCCACACGGAGTCTCACACAAACGCCCGTCAGTAATTTTTGGCAGGTATTTCAGCTTTAGGTGATGGGTGGAGTGGTATTTAAGTGTTTCCATGAAACAACATCCTTGCCAATCTTGGTTATACTTGAGGAAGTGTTTCTAGTACACTTCAATAAGTGTTGCATATGTTAAATAATATATATTTTCGTCCCATCTATTCTGAGTGCTGTCCCAAGTTCACCATTGTTGATAGCTTGGTCACTGATCAGTGCCTTTACATAGAGACAACAGTTCTTATCTCAGCAAACTCAGAATTGTTCCAGAAGGAACTCCGCCGCCACCACGGAGTAAGACATTTAGGAGGTGAAACTCCCGTCAGCGCGAGCGAGCGCGGGCGACCAGATAAGGTCAGAATTGTTGCATGCGCCGACGGCACCGTATGCAGTGGCGCGTCGTAGAAGCCGCAGGGAAAAAAACATTGGAGGACGCTTAAGCTTCGCCTTCAAGAGTGGAACGCGACAGCGTTCCCATCGACCCGCCAATGGGTGTAAGACAATGCGCTACGGCACAGGGATCACTTACGAGGCGCCCCGCATAGGACTTTGCTCCCACCTATCACACGGAGAGCGTCGAGCAACGCAGTGTTCGGCGCGGCAACGAAACGTGCGCCTGAGCAAACGGAACGAACCAAAGAACTCGGTGTCTCGGAGGGGGAAACGATCTACGCCAGCCAAACGTCGTGATCGGCACGGGCAGAGAGATAGATGGTAATTAAAGAAAGGAACGGCGCTTGATTCTGCAACCCGCGTGGGAGCACGGCGATGCGTCGTCAGGGGAGAGGGAGTCGGGGGAGAGGGAACCGGACCGCGCACAGCCCCAATGCGCGTATGGCGCGCCACCTGTCGGGGCAGCGCCGTACATTGAGAGGAGGGGGTCTTCTGTGTTTGCCGCAAGATGGCTCTGCGTGTACGGTAAGCGCAGAAGAAATGTGGCGGAAACGTACTTCGCTATCGTGTAAATGGGACTTCTCTAAGTTACAGGCCCATAATTACCGATATACACCGCCGTATAACTTCCTACGGCACGTTTTTAAGGCAACACCGCGTTCACTAGACGCGCGTTTGTACTGCTTTCAAGCATCGAACTCGTGGCTGAGTGGTAGCGTCTCCGTCTCACACTCCGGAGACCCTGGTTCGATTCCCACCCAGCCCATCTTGGAAGTTGCTTTTTATTTATGAAGTGCCTACCGTGATTTATCGCTCACGGTCAACGCCGTGGACGCCGACACCGACGACACCGGCTTTTTTGTGACACTAGCTCCTTAACGCTATCGCGTTAAAAATAAATGCAGCGCGCCCGCAGGCGGCTCCGCCGTGCTCTCCGGCCACTTCTTCCGTGCCAGGCGTGCCTGACGGAACGGGAGCAACACGCTCGACCGGTTGCCCTGGCAACCAAAACGGCGGTAATTTCTTTCCAGGCCGCCAGGCGCCGCCACCACGATGATGGTTCCGCGGGCTTGTGACCTTTTCTGGTCGTCGCAAACAGCGGAGTTTCCACTCCTAAATGTTCCTTGCTCCGTGGCCGCCACCTATCATAAGAGCTGCAGATTGGAGCCACCACTTTGCTATACCAGACACGAGAAACGAGGATGCTGTGTTTTCTACATGACCAGACCTTTCAATTGCAATGTCACCAAAACATCATGCTTAGAGTCATACTGCAGGTTTCATTTCAGAGAAATTTTATCATAGATGAGAACACATGCCCTGTGCATCAAATCCCAATTTTTTTGTTTTATCTGTTACCATATCCATAACGTCTGGCATCAGTCCAGTCTTGAGTGACATTGCAGATAGCCAGGTTCTTAACATTTTTACTGTTGGAACGCTAAAGGTTTTTGCCAGGTACCTGTATGCCTTTGGGCTATTGAAACAGAGGTGAAGGGCAAACTGGCGGAACTCTTTTGGCCACTGTCATCCGTGCTTGTTCAGAGGTTACTGGTGCATATGAACACAATGAATTTCTAAAAAGTCTTTTTTGAGGTAACTGGATGACTGGGACGATATCCGCGCTGGTGGGATGATGGCCGAGGCTGTTTTCAGTCTTGACACGGACCTCCATATGCTTGCCATCTCATCCAAATATTTTTGCATCCGCTTGTTTGTTCGTGGGGTAACAGCCTTCCGAATTTGGCTCCAGACCCTTTCTGTAGGTGTAAATGGCAGCTCTTGCGATGAGTACCAATATGTACTTGGCGCAGACTCTGTGGGGGCAGAACAGTAATACATAAGATACAGCACAGGCAAGAAGGTCAGCCCTTAGCCGCACATCAGCTATGAACGCACCTTGAACGACTCACTGGGTCGTGCTGACTGGGTCGAGACGTGCTTGGGACAGGCTCTGTTGGGGCAGAACAGTAACACATCAGACGCAAGAACACATGCCATGAGGTCAGCCATTAGCCGTACATCAGCTCTTTTTTTAAAAGAAGGCTTATTTTGCAACTTCAGGAACAATAAAGGGTCGGTCCACTTCACTGCGTTGAGGCTACTACTCATCATGCATTGTAATGAAAGAAAATCTGTTTTCACAAGCGAATAAGCTTGCATTTCTCTTGTGACCTTTATTGTGCTACATGTCAAGCTAATCTCCTGCGCAAGTGTAGCATGACATTTGTGTCAAAGAAATGTAGTGGTTGTTTACAAGTAGCATTGGTTAATTGAATCATTTCAATGTGAGGATCAACGGTGAATGTCTCGGCAAACTTTGATTTCGAGATGACATTATTCTGTTCAGGAACACTAGGGATGAGTTATAGCAAATGTTTGGGGAAGTTATCAAAGAAAGTTAAAAAGTGGGGTTGAAGATTAATATGCAGAACACAAAGCTAATGATCAATAGTCAGGGAAGGGAACAAGAATTCAGGATCGCCAGTCAGCCTTAAAGTTTTTGAAGGAGTGCATTTACCTAGATCAATTAAACACATTGGACTATGATCATGACAGGGAAATTAACATAATTAAAGAAGCTTAGAGCGCATATGGCAGCCGTTGTCAGCTCCTGACTGGAAGCTCACTATTATCACTGAATATAAAGGTATACAATCAATGCTTTCGTTAAGGACTGCGCATACAGCGCTGGAATGATAAATGTTAGGCGTAACGTTGAGACAGGAAGAGCGATGGGCATCAGAGAACAAACGGGGATAGCCGATATTCTTTTTGACGTTAAGAAAGAAAAATGAAACTGGGCAGATTATGTAATGCGTAGGTTAGATTACTGGTGGACGTCTACGCCTGTGCTATTACATTTCAAGAAAGATCCTTTTTGGTCCCATATGGATTTCACACAAGAGATTAGGCAAACCTATGTAGTGTTTTCTTTTATGTTTGAAATAATAATACTAAACGGCAAATAGGAAGAAACATTCAAATGATTGGCTAATACATGACATGCATCTCAAGACTAGCAAGCCAATACAGCATTTATCAAGGATGTTATTTCTGAACTCATTTTGTTTACCTTGTAGCAGCAGCCAAAGTCCACACATTGGCCGTGTTGTAGCAAACAGTAGCTTCTCTTCAATGCGTGGAGTGCCCTGCTTTACACAGGCTCCATCCTTCTTACTGCGTGTCTGGAAAAAAAAATATTGACTTCATCAAAAATTAAACAAATAAAAATTTTGTTATGTGAAATGCAAAAAGCTGTGACAATGTAACGGCTTATGACTGCAGAAAACATGCAAACGTGCACTGTTTGTTCTAGGATGCTTAAGCAGCATGTTTACCCCAGAAAGCTGGAACACCAATCGACGTCAAAAAAAAAAATTGCTCACACGTATTTCTGGTCACAGAGTATATTAGTGTGAAGAAAGCAGCAAAATTATAATTCAGTAAAAATGAATTAGTATGAGAATTTTACTTACTAATTCATTTGCTGAACTATTCACAACTGAACACTCCCTCTAGAATGTAGGCTGCACATTGGGTGTAGAGCACAAAATCAGATTTTTCAGGCAAAAAGTTTAGCATATAAAATGATGCGTTAGGCTTTGTGGGGTTCAATAAACATTGCTACTGTTCATAACATTGATGTCTGCCTAACTACAATGTTTGTCAACAGCTTAAGTATTATTAGGATCACAAATGAGAACATTTATGGGCTCATTTATACACTAGGAGTGGTCACACTACTAGTTCAACAAGCAAACGCATGAAAGACATGAAGCTATTAGGACTTTATATGTATATTTTTTTGCACGAGCGTCATGTACCGGTTCCCTATTGCAAAAAAGAGCGCCCTAAGGTAAACCAAACTAAACACACACAAAAACGTGGAACCAACAACAATGAAATGTTATTGAATTATCATCCGTGCAACTCTTTATTGCATTAAATTCAGTACTTTCACTTCAATTTACCAAAAGAAAGAAGTTGTCAGTGGACACAAAAATAAGCCACTCAGTCGTCCATGCCCACAGATAAAAGGTGAAAAAAGCGACGCAAGTTCTGATATCTTTTTTCGAGATTTTGTGTGTATAACGACCGCCTGCTGCGAGTGTTCGGCGTTTCTGACACCCACTGTCGTACAAAATATCCTTGATGTGACCCAATAGGGCAACAAAGGAAGACAATAGTTAGAAGTAAACTCTCACTCACAAATGCTCGCAACCAAAGGTTGATTTCGGTAACAACAACGAAGTCCTGACAGCAGATATGTAATGCACGATATATTTAGTTATCTCCGCCTGAAAGTTAATGTTAGCACTACTGTACAACGATTCAGGCAGCAATATTAAACGACTCACTGGTACTGCTGTCGTCTGTCGCATACTACGGTTCCCGTTTGGATGCTGACGCATAGCTCACAACCGAAACCAAGCTTTCAGGCTTACGTGTCCGCTTGAAAACACATCAGTTCACCCCAATTTAAATAATGCAAGACATCGGAGCACAATAAACTAGTTCTAGCAACAAAGAAGCAACCACTTTAAGCGTACGAACGAATCAATCCGTGCAACCGTGCACTCGAAAATACCGGTAAAAATTTTAATCCAGGCCAGAGGTCATGTGGAAAATCAATGATGCTGAAAGCTATTTACATTTATAGTGACAAAATAAAGAATAAACTTACTAATAAAGAGTACAATACAAGTATATGTTTAGCAACGATAATTTTGTACTGTTTTTTATGTAATGAAAATGCTTCGACAAATGTAGGAGAAAGGCTGTAAGGCAAAATTGCGCTTATTAGGCCGCCTCTAGCGGGAGATATTTAAACTAATGCGAGCATCCTTTAAGTGCCTCCACTATGCTTGTTTTATTAGCAGCAGCGGGCGGTCAATTTTTTTCGCCCGCTATGACCATTTGTTGAACTTGATTGTGCTTACCTCTGACCACGGCTGCTCGGTAAAACGCATGAGGAGTGGCCAATGTTTTTAGATTACGTCAGTTTAGATGTTCAGATTAGGTAAGCTTAGGTAATGTTTAAATTACGTAAGCGCACGCGGTCGCCATGGCGACAGAGCGGGTCCCTCCCGTCTCAAGCGCTGAGGAGGTGCTGCGGTCGCGTTAGGGTTGGAGCTACTGCAAGGTAAATATACCTGGTAGCGAAGCTTCCATAGGAGCCCATACGTTCAAAACATGGCGGTCCATCGCCGGTTCATGGGGCTTAGCGCCATCTGTATGTGGTGGGAACACTTCCAGCGGAAGAAAAAATAACGTGACGCCATGTCCGTTAAAAGCAGAAGTGACGTCATTTTGTTTTCGAAAGCGCGAAATTTGTTTTGTTGTTCTTCCTTTGGAGCTATATATTCAAATGTCCCGCCATTCGACTTGATGGGCGTTTCGAGCTTTCAGCATGGAAAACGATGCAGGAAAAGGCCAGCTGCCAGCCGTACGGTTGTCGAAATCGCATCCCTGCGCGGAACATACTTTCCTTGGAGGCCGACGAAAGGTTTAGGTGTAGAGTGCTGATCCTATTGTCGGATGCCAAGCCCGTCGGCCAGCGCAGTCGCACGAAAACATCTACACAATTATCTGGCGGTCGTAACTCACTACTTTTGACTGAACATATTAAGAAGCAGCGTCACTAAATTCAGACAAACTTCGACAAGCAAGAAATCACAAATTGTGAGGGGGGCGTATTTCAACAGGTGATACGAGTGAGCCTTTCTGTCCATTTCAAGACGTGCATTGCACTGCGAGTGATAGTGGCATCAACGCCCCCTGTAGCGATGGGCGCTGAAAAGAAATGCATTTATTAATAATAATAAAATTAAACCTATTTTCTTAACTCATCGCGAATATATAAAATTGACTAGGAATTTTATTTTCGTTGAATGAATCTAGCTGTGTCTCGTTTGAATTAAAAGACGCGTTTTTCTTTCCCAATGTTTGTTCCCTCCAAACATAGTCGCGCTTCAATCGCTGCTCCCATAACCCCCCATGCTGATGTCGGTGACAATCTGTACTGAACCGCTTTTCGCGCGAAGCTTCGCGACTTATTTGGATCGACCTTGGCTACTGTATATGCTACCTAAGGTAGCAGAGTTGCCCATCTGTTCTATCAAGCCGCTAGCGCCTCTATTGGCAGAACGTCATCATGTTATAGTCAAGCAACCGTGCATGGCGGAGAAGCAGATGCTGAGGCCACTTTTTGTATTTTGCGATGCCGCCGCTGCAGCGAACTGGATTAACACAAGTTTATCGCCAGTCAAATTCAAAGCGAATCCGTTTGATCTTGGCGTTCGCTGTTCGCGTGCTGGCTAGCTGTGGAGCAACAACAGAATGTGCGCAGCGCATCTCACTGTTGGTTCATCGCAGTGTGATCGCAATTTTATCGGAATGGTATAATGACCGAGTGCCCTGCTCCCAACTGCACGAATCGCTCTGAAAGCGGGAAAACTTTTTATTCGATCCCATGCACCACACTGCATTCACTGAACTGCGATAAAAAAGGCGGCTCATATTTTCATAATAATGCACTGCTTGGGTTCTTTCTGAACAAAGAAGGGGTTATTACTAAGTAAAGATATTTCGTCTACTACTGCTTATGTGAAGCAGGAGGCAAGAGGAATGAGTGTCATCATTTAACATACAGTAATGGCCTAACTGTACTTTGCATTATTACCTATATTGTAGCTATGTCAATCCTGTAAGAGAAAAACCTTAACTACACTCCTACAGAAGGCTACTTTTCGAATCCCTGCAGTCGATTCCATTCCATTCCCTGCAGTGAAAAGCACATAATGGAGTGACACTTCCAGATGTGGCTGATATCCAGTGCCTGCTGGCAGGTGGGTACGTTTCTACAGCAAATCTAATGGCGTACCAGAGTCGAAATACTAATGGTTGGTCATTGACTCACCAGTAATATTTCAGACTGCCTACGCCTTGAGAGCTTTGGTGCATCGGCCTCATTATATTTAGTACAGCTCACTTTGTAAAAGAGCACAAATGGATAAAGCTCAATATATCAATGTTAGCGCGCACATACACCACTGTTTCTTTTTTTCGGAAGTTCGCATATTGGCTTCATTGCCAGAAAAAAAGGTAGTTGCGGCGCAGTTCTTTTCGTTACTGTTTACATGCTAAAAGACCACCGCACTATTCTTAGTAGCGTATTTATCTTTGTTGAAAAAAATCTGAGTGCCAAGCAATATTCAAACAAAGGAAAAATACTCAGGCATCTGATTGTTTACCTCAGTTGCTAACGTTTATCCAGTTTTTAATACACTATGTTATTTCAACCTTATACTACCTTGATAAGTAGCTTTTCCAAAAAATAACATCAACATATTCCCTAAGACTGTTCGGTGCGATCTAATTGTTACCGTCGAAGTTCATGAATGCTGCATCTGACCGGCGTGTATAGAATACACAATCTATATAGATGCGCTAGTGCCCATACGTTATTAGGTCAAAAGTTCCTAGAAGGTGCACAGGTGACTGCTAGTCCAAAAACAACTGAAAATATTTGCGCTGCATCTTACGCCACGGGCTAAAAAAGAGCAGCACCTTTTCCTTGACTATCTTATTCAGTCGGCTGTATCGATTCGCTTTGTTTGCGATTAGGTGGGAAAGCGGTCCACAAGCGAGGCGAAAGCACTCGCGGTCGATCGACAATCCGGTAGGCACGTCGCCTGCAAAAACGGGAGTGCAGCTTCGCCGCATATATTTGGTTGCTTCCCAGGCAAGATGGCGGACGTACGCGCAACTCTGCTACCTTAGGTAACATGTACAGTAACTCTAACGGATTGGCGACAGGGGGTCATCTGCTACTTCTCCATGTTGACCAGCGGAAGCAAGCCATTTTCGCATCAGTGAAATTGCAGTAAAGACACTAGAGAAGGCCTAATTGAATATCGCTTACTCATATATGAGAGCTGCGAGAGTCCCTGCACAATATTGGATCACTTGTGTTTCATTCGAGTGGCCTCATTCGTAGCTCTTTCATGGGTCGATTCTTAGGTGCGTCTGCGCTATTCTCGCACATGTACCTATAGTTATCATAGATGCATGTTTAAACCATCATATAAATTAAGCTTGCGAATATATTTAGAAGCCATCGTGCCACTTGAGCCTAACAACGGAAATTCGAAAGTCGCACTACTAGTCTTATACGACTGAGCGCCACGATGGTGCAGTGTTTCAAGTCAGTAGGCACACCTCACTGCTGGGATACCTAACATAAACGGCACAGTTCATCTGAAGATGCCTCCCGTACGTACTAATCTTGGCTTTTCATTAAAAGTTTCCCACCAGCTACGAAGGAGACACGTAAAGTGGAGGAAGTAATAAAAAAATAGAGCACAGTCCAATACACGACATACTGACAGCTCTGTTTAGGAAAGCTTCAAATACCAATGATGCGTTCATTCACCAATGCAGTCAATTCACACTTCACATCAACTTCCCCTTCTCACAACAGCAATAGCTCAGGAAGCAGTTATCTGTTTGCATGCGTAATTTGCAGCGAAACTCATACGTAAGGCAATGTAGGACTGCAACAATTCTGCAGTAAGTGTTGTGAGTAGTGCATCGAACTCCATGTATACGGTAGGTTTGGAGTGAATACAGGATGTCCCAGGTGTCCACGCAGAGGTTGGTTTCTTGCAGTAGATTAGAGATTTTGCTTTTAACGCCTCTAAGCTTGTTGAATAACTCCCACGAAGGATGCTTACGGCATCCTTCCTTAACTCTCACCTGTTAGGAAAGCTTCTGGACACTCTTTACCTGATGACTGGATTTCATTGATGTATGCAATACACTTCTCATGTTTCGGAAAAGTGTGTACGAGATAGCCACACAAATCGTACCCAACGCAATCTTGTGCCCCTGGCATGCTGTATCCATGATCTGGCGTAGTGATCTGGCGTGGCCAGATCACTCTTTGGTGAAATCCGTAGCTTCTACAGCTTTTACTTGACCACAGCTTAGAGCTGTTCATGTGTTGTCGGCCGTTCTTTCGTTCCTGCCTTCATGGTTTCTTGAACAGAAGCAAGTATGAAAGTTGGCTCTGCCACGACATCGCCAGTGATGCAAAACTTTATAGGTGTGTGCAGACTTAAAAGCCTGCATATGTGTGAGCTGATGATAGGCAGGTGGTCTTCATCCCCTTCCAAGCATCTAGTGACTCCGAAGAATCTCTGAAAGAAAGAAAAGTGAAATAAAGGCTGTTTCCCTGAAACATTTACAAACACTTGCGTCCCTATGTGACATATGTGACATATGTAACCTTTCAAAAAGTTTCCGCATTTCCTACTTCCAAGGCATACTGGTTGAGTTTTCCTGTCGGGACATAGTGTGCTCCTTTGGAATGAAGGTATGTGATCAAATCCAAGACAGACGCTAGTGTCACTCGGAGGGACTCCATGGTCACTTGTGAGGCAAACGTAACAGTTTCCACTCTGATGTGGTTCTGCTCGGTCACATCTATAAGTCGAAGGAATTCTTGAACCAGCTTAAAACTAAACGAGTATGTAACATTCATTACTAGCGCGCAAGGAAGTGAAAAGTGAAGTTAGTTTTGCACTACTTTCTGCACTATCGCACGCTTGCAGTAGTGGAGAAAATAGCAACATGAAAACCACATGTGTTTGAACAATTTTCATGCTTGGATCATCACAATAGTGTTCTAACCGGGGCTTATTGTGGTCAACGAGTTCTCTCTGTTTCTTCATGTCTACGCAGGCCACACCAAATATGTTTACTATAATTAATACTGCCCTTGTATGTACAAGCATATTTCCTGTAAAAAGCTTGTTACTGTCGCATTTACTGCTTAGTCTTTGTGGCGAAACTAACTTGTTTTTGCGTACCTCAATTTCTTTTGATGAGCTCCCTATCCCAAAACGTGGCAGCTTCTTTTTAGGCCATCAAAGAGATCGTTCACCAGAAATGTGAACTGCGCTGTTGCATCACAGTTTTCAAGGCCGGGATGTTGAACTCTTCTGTGCATGTTTAGGCCAATGTCAGTGCTTTGGCTGGAAAGCTGCAAAGAACGCAACATTTTTAGATATCTTTTGCTACGCATGCACGAATTTCACCATAACTTAAGAGCAACAAGAATGTGTGCAATTACACCTGCCTGAACACCCAGCCGCACATTCATTTTTCTCAAAGTGTCGGGGTTCACATGCTCTCTTGTCAGTTTTGGTACTACACGGAGCTGCTGCTCGCTGTTAAGTTCCTGAAGTATACAGTAACGGTCATAGTTGATTTTATGTTCACCATTCTGTAGAGTAAAAAGATGATTGAAAAGGTGGAGCTAATATTTTGTGATCACGATAATTTTGTTACAAGCTAACATAAATAAGCGGATACCTACCATGCCGTACTTGTGACGAAGCAGATGATTTGTTATGCACTTCACAATGTGAGACACACCACAGAGGAAGTATAGACTGCTGTCTGGAATATAGTGATATTCAATTTTGTGCTTATGTGCTTGAGAGCTGCCTGTCACACCAGATGTTGATCGCATTCACTTGTTTGTGCTTGCTCCATCGCTTATGACGGCTACAGCTGTAGCATTTTGTTTATGAAGCTCTTTGACGGCCTGCAAAACCATCCTTGCGAGGACTCTTTCAGGAGATGCATTTTTTGTAGCGAAGCTGGCGATTGGTAGTACCCACGAATGAAATGGAGGCACAAACGTAAGCACAAGTGCATGATCTGTCATGGCTGTAGATTTCTGGTCATCTACTTTATATGTTTGCTTGTTGAATGTGACAGCTTGGCGCACTTTCATTTCCGCTACTATGAGGATTCCACAGCAGCTTACTCCATTTGTTTCATAAGTGCACCAATGCTGTTAAGCGAAACCTTGTTAAAACCGAACTCTCAAGGCATTCCATTGATAATTTGTTTAAGGCGCGATCACGTAGGTAGTGGGAAAATATTCATCTTTGACATCAGCCTATACGCCGCAGGGCTTGATATCTTAAGAGGGAGGCAAGTCATCAACCGGTCGGTTTTATAGCGCTTTCCTCTCGTTGATTTGCTTTTGAAGCTTTCAACACTGCGTGCAGAGCAAGCTGTTGCCCTTGAGGAAGACACATTTAAAAGCCCGAATTTGTTTTATGGATTTCTCGCCAAAAATTGTAGCCTTAATCACTCTTTCTTAGTTATGTTTTTATTTGTTAAACGTACCCTTTGGTGAGGCTTGGTTCGTTCCTCAGATTTCTTTTTTTTTTCGTTTTTCCCGTGGTCGGAGATTTTTCTTGTGCTCTTGCACTGTGGGCACAAGCTTTCCTAAGACAGCCTAAAGCATTTTGTGCTCATCCACCCGTCCTGGGTCTTGATAGCTGATGTTGCTGCCGAAATGGAGGGGAATAAACCACAATGACAGCCCGTGCACACTTTTAGGTTGCTAACGTAAGTGAGAAATGCGGATAGTTTCTTCAAGCTTAAGAATTTTAGCGGTTCTCCTGAACCATATTCGTTGTTGACGCACGGAGGAACAAGCCTTCCGCATAAGCTGAGTGCAACAGTGAAGTCTTTCCTTATAACCACAGCCCTGTCGATCACAACAATACCACTGTCATCGTCAACTTTGAAGAGTCATGAGCTGGACACTCCAGAACTGGCAACTTGAGTGCTCTTCGAATGCAGGGAACGAAGATGATTCCTCTGAACACATCTCTAGAACCGAAGGGACCTTAGTTTCTTTAGCATTACTGTTTTTTATGTTTACATCACGTCGCCATCACTTGCCGACTTACGAACATCACAATTTACTGTTGCTGTTAGCTTCAAAGGATTTCTTCTGGGCTTTGGTGCTTTTGCTTTCGATAGGTGCACAGGAATGTTGGAAAAATAAGTTACTCTGCACCCACCTTAAGCGTCCACCTGCCACGGGGAATCTTAACAATGCTGCCTTTACCGATGTGCTAGTAGAAAGTTATAAAGTCCTCGGCACGTTAAGTGCTGCCGACTGCACGTTTTCTCTTGAGAAGCATATCCACTTTGGCAGCCCAGCGCGCTGCATGATACCACACAGACTCTTTGTCAAACTTGGCTTACTACACAATACACGTGATCTCCAAGTCACATACCTATATTCCAATTTATAGATAAACGATAGCACCAAAGGAACTTTTTCGGAGTGCACGCCGGCGACAGACAGCCAAGACAAACACCAAGAAAAGCACTGAACGTACCCGCCGACAGCCGGCGGCTCGATACCAACGCGACGCCAGCGCCTTCTCTGTTGGTATAGACGAGTTGGAGCCGCCTCCGAAGCAGACTTATCCAACTGACCTAAACTACCAACGTTGGGTGCGGCTGGTATTTGTATTTGCACCGGTATTTGGAGTTTCTGGCGTGGACAAAGCGCAGTAGCAGCTGTGAAGCAACAAAAGCAAAGATGTGGCTCGGCGCCGTATTGGCCGGTTGCCTTTGCTCAAAAAGATCGCCTTCCCGTGATGCTTGTGGCAGAAAGGAAGTTCCACGTCCACTCCCAGGGTTCTACAAGGAAAAGTAAATACCCAAGAAAGTGAACGAGGAAACAACGCCGCGGTAGTTGAATTCGAAGAGCATCGCACGCGAAATGCGAAGGTTGTAGGATCGTCCCCCACCTGCAGCAACTAGATTTTTTATCCATCTTCATTTCCATTAATTTATCGTTTCTTTAATTTATTTATTAAGCACTAGTCATTTTCCCTGTGATGTCCTTGGTGTCAGTGTTTGTTGGCTTCTTATGATATGCGCACACAAATGTTATTCGAGAAAAAGTGCGATGTTATCAGGTGTTATTTTGTCACAGAAACGTGGAACGAAATTATGGGCAGGTGTACGTATGTGGTGGTTCCCAGGGAAATGTGCTGGCAGGGCTGATAATTTGACAATAGAAATTGCGCAACCAGTTTCTATATGAGGTTCTGACTTCCGTATGTAACAGAGTTGCATTTTTCCTTTCCGGTTATTTGAGGCGAGCCATGGTAACCCTTAGTTGACTTTTTTTTTTTGCAGAGGATGGCATCGACAAGCTCCTCGCAAGGTGCATGCGAGCAATAAGAAAGTCGCGACGACAAGAACGACGGCTCTGCAGTGCGCTGCAGACGAACCAGCCGGTGCCAGGGCAGATCATCCATGAAACACAGAACCGCCGCAACTGGCTGCTAGCTCGCTGCAGCGCGCTGCTAGCCTTCCAAGGTGAGTTACATGTTCAGGAGTAATTTTTATGAAATTTGTATAATGCACAGCAGAAAACGTTACCCCAAAATATTACATTTCGAACATTTTTCCGGCCACGTATGTATAACCTTTTTAATGAGACCTTGAAATGATATTTCTTTATTGTGCACAAGGATATGCGTTCTGAACATTTGATCTTAGCCTGCATACACGTTCAGTGAGAACACCGTAAGAATAGGATAGGTGGCTGAACGAAGGCCGTCCAGGCGGAAAAATAGGTTGTGCTTGTATTGCGTAGCGCTCGGCAGATGGCGCCACAGACACAAGGGTCTTGGTTTTAAAGCAGAAAAGCAGGGCGAGAGTTATTACGGATGTGAAAAGCGTCATAAAACGTTATTCGTATGTTATTCCAGCTTGACACGGAAACTTGTTTGGATTGAACGAAGCATACTTTTAACGAGACTAAGCGTGCTCCGATAGCCATGTAGTGCACGCTCTCTTCCATGCCGGTATAGGCGCATGGCACAATGAGGCCAGCGCAACGGTAGTCGGCTACAATACCTACCTCACCAACAGAACTTACCATGATGAGATGCCAAAATCTCCCCGCGAAAACTAGTTTTACGTGTACGGTAACCTCGATAAGCTCGCAGTTAAATTGTAATGCGCTGCAAAACAGGTTTCCAGTGTGGCTATTCGAAGGCCGCATTTTTTAATAACCGAAGTTAAGGGTTCTGGTAGAGGTGGTTGTGATGTTAGTGTACAGGACGGACTAGCCTCTGCTTGTCGGCATTTGCCAATTTGTCAATCATATGGACGACTGTCATTTAAAAGCCAGGGACGCAAAAGCAGTAAAGTTTTGTGAAGATTGACATTTATTTGACAAATACGGAGAGCATGCCATAAACGAAATATTCGTAGAAGCGTTTACGTTCCATAAACCAAGTGGACACTGGCACACATTGCGCACACACGAGGAACTTCATGGCGCCCATCATTTATTTGAGCAAATTAAACGTAGAGTTTTCACTTACTGAAGCTTGAACAGCTTTTGCAGCTCCTGCGACTTATTTTTTGCCTCAGATTTGTGTTTGCAGAACTGCCTCATTCACATGGCTACATATGTGTGTAGCACGCCAGCAATAACTTCTTTTTGTGATTGGCACAGGAGAACTGAAACTTGTACTTATCAAGCATGTGGTCCAATGTTAATTCATCGGCATTTCTGAGAGCCGCATGCTTGTGGAATTCCATCTCCTTTGCATGAAGCAACAGAAAAAGACATCGCTTTGGGTGCAAAAGGCCTCCCCAGGTTTTACACAGAACAAGGCTGCTTTCTGGCTGATGACGAAGTGCTCTTTGTTCCAATAATCCTACACGACATTTTGCACATGTTGTGCTTTTCAAGTACTTGCGGCATATAAAACCAGCTGAATAATAAATTATGCAATCTGCAGCTCCGGTGCTTCATGCAAGTTATCGAACACGTGGTCTTCTTCCTCTTCAGCAGCAACTAGGCCGTTTAGCTTCTCTTTGAGTTTCTTCAGTTGTTCTTTTGACTTGACACTGTCCTCAAAAGCACATATAAAAATTTTTGAGTGTAAGTACAGGTGCACCTTGCCGCGATTCATTTTCAACGTGAGTTTCCGAATTTAGGGGATTTAATAAAACTGTAAACTGACACCATGTTGTAAAGCTGCAGAAATGCGGGCATAGGTTTGTGGTCATTTTGGCCACCAGACTGTCGCATAATCCCAAAGAAGCGTACCAACACGCCTTGGTTAAGTTTTCCTGTTAAAACATATTTGAAACCACACTCCTTTAGCAGGTATCTTTATAGTTCCAGTGCCGACAAAATAGCCACAAGAAGGCCCTCAGCAGTGTGCTCGGTTAGGCAACTTGCTCTTGTGGTCTTTGCTTTTTCGCATTTTTTGAGCAATGCAACGACGAGGCCAGGACACTCAAATCTCTACTGCCAACAGTGATGCTTTCCTTTGGATGGTTTCGGTTTAGAGCATCAAAAAGATTGTTAAACCTTCGTGTGAATTCTGCTGTTCCCTAGACGTTTCGAGCCCTTTTGTGCCTCACTTCGAGTAGAACTGCAAGCCTTTCGCTACACTTCAGCTGAACAACTGAGTGGCCAGCTTCACCAGCATTTTTTCGGTCGTTGAAGGGTTGATGTGGAACAGAGCTATTTTGAGGCAAACATGCAAATTTTCCGGCTGTTTAGAGTCTCCCATAAACAGCCTGTCAAAATGCACCCAGTGAACGCGATCGCCTTTAACGCTCAACACTTTCTGTGAAAGTGAACGGTTTCGAACGCATTTCATCAGATGGGGTGCCTCAGAAAACATATATACATTGCGTTTCTCATCAATGGGATGACTGAAGTAGTTCCGGGACTGTTGCAATGCTCCAGTGACACCGAACTCCTTCTTAATTGCACGGTTCACATTTGCGCCAGCACAGGCGACCATGCCGTCTAAGACTTCCGCGTATTCAGGCAAAAGTATTGCAAACACTGCTATAGGCTGAGAGTTGCCAAATGTTGTTGCCAAATGACCCAAAGGGAAATACAAGCCCGTGGTCAGCAAGGTCGTCGCGGGCCGCTGAAGAATCTCCATAATCAGTGAAGCCACTGTATGTCATCGTCTTCGAACGAACTCGAATTTCCTTTCGAATGCGCATATCGTTGAAAACAAGCATTCCATGGCGTTTAAAATTGTCTTTAGTGGGCATCTTCTTCTCAAGGGCTGTGAAAAACCTCTTGTAAAAGCCACACCTGACTCTTATGATGCACAGGTACTTGCACACTGTCGTAACGCAAGGAAGTGGGAGCACCTCATTACCTCGCAGGAACGAGTATGCAGATCGGCTACGTATGTGCAACAGCAAGCACATCAGAAGCCAATCCTCCGCTTACTGCTGCTTGTTTTGTTCGTCAACCTCGCTGCTGCTACATACTCCTTTACCGCAGTCAGCCGAGCACTAGGGAGATCTATTGGTGTAATTTCTCACTCAGTTCTTTTTTTGACATTTTTTGCGTGTGGATATGACCTTCTGCAAGCTCCACCGACTTTTTTTAAAGCTCTTCAGCAGACGATTTTTGGACCTTTTCAGAGCATAATTTGACCGACGCAGTGCTGCAACTTTGTCCTTGCTCTGGTATGAAGTCAACTGACGCGTACCTGCCTGCACATTCTTTCATCTGTTTTTTTTGGTGCATTCGCAGGACGCTTGAAAGGCCAGAACATTTGTGACATACTACAGTAAAAGCTCGTTAATTGGAACCGCAAGGGGAAGCCGCTTCAGTTCGAATTAACGAAATTTAGAACTAACGAAAGTGAAGGAGGGCAACAGTACACTGCGATTTGGAAGCAGTAGGGCATGTCAGAAATTTGGCGTGTCAGAAAGTGATGGTCTTCAAGTCGAAGCTCTGGGTCCGACTGTGCCACGCCACTGATGTCCACCGAAACGAACGTTAGCCGAGGCTTAACACCACCACTATGAATCGCGACGGCAGATACCCCCTAAGCTGAAAACAGAGGTGTACAACCGATGAAGACTGCTGAGACAAAGACGCTGAACATGTGAAGGTGGCGAAGGCCCTGATTCGTTTGTTCTTGATTGCAAGTGCGGCTGCGACGTACTTGATTCGCTGTGTTTTGGAGCTTGCCATGCCATCTCCGCACAACATTAGCAGCTGTACAAGATTTGCGAAGCCTCCGAGATTCGCAACGGGCAAGAAGTCTCGGAGGTTACGTAGAACGGAGAGGCGGCAGCCGCCGCTGCCTTCTGGCTGACCCCGCGATCGGTTAGATTTTTTTCCGATTTTGCCTTCTCTCGCCGTTCTTTCCGTTTCGGAGGCAATACAGCCTTGTGTGTAGGCAGTAGGCGCGTTTCTCTGGCCGTGTGCCAGGCGAGCGTAGTTCGAATTATCCGTGATGGAACCTTCTCGCGTTCGAATTAACGGACTTTTTTATACATAGACTTTTGTGGAGCTCGGCCGGACCAAATCGTACAGTTCGAATTATCCATAAATTCGAATTATTGAAGTTCGAATTAACGAGCTTTCACTGTAGTAAGTTCGAGCCACTAGGGTCAAGAACAATAGAGCATCTCTTGTGCCGCCATCTCTGGTTGTTGTCGAGATATGCCCACTTTGTTTTTCAACGTGTCGATACTCCAGAGTGCTCGGTCCACCATTGCACAGTTTCGTCTTATCAACATGCTCAAGGATAGCGTTAACGTCATCCATAGTTGTTAAAAGTACTTTCATACCGCACATCTGCCTTTGAAACTGACCTGCGCATCACGGTTGTTTGCCAGGATATCTTCATGAATTTCAACAATTTTAGTGGTTACCAAGGAAGATGCGGGGCTCATTGGCGATAGGCATGCATCTGACAGTAAACGGCTGTGAGATTTTTTGATGCTCTCCAGCTGGGAGAAGACAACTCTTTTTACTTCTCCAAAGCCGAGCAGGTGGTATCCCCATGAGTTTGACGGAAGGAAAAATCGTGGTAAATCACCGAACAAGCTTGCGAATGCGAGCGTATGCAGATTTTAGGGAGAAGCTAGACCCAGCAGACTGATGTATTTTATGACGTTTGCTGTTCAAACGCATCCATGTCGTGCTCCGATGCACTCGGCAACGCTTCAAAAGAGCTTCCGTTCATTCCACCACTGTCATTGCTACAAGAGGCTTCTCACTCGTTATGATCTTTTGATGCAGCGCATCGTCTGTTCGACTGCGACCGCGGTTGTGTTACCGCCAGGCGCTTCCTTGTTTTCACCGTTTTCGATAGGTAAGCCGGGCAGTCGGGAAATCTTGTGGGAGCACCATCGTCGCCAGTGATGCCTCTTGCGGAACACTCACCAAGGCGTGCCTTTTGTAGTGCGCTGTCCAGGTCTTGGACACAAGATGAGGCTCCAAGTGCTTTTCTCCGACGTGATCATTCGGCAGAAGGACTCGATCCTTTCTTGGGATAGCTCGACACCAAAGGTCAATTTCTCTGTACAGCCTTTGTAACCCGTTCTAGAGCGGGGAACAAAATGTTTCCTGCCCATCACAATCGCTTGTGCACGCCTGACTCCAGAAAAAGAAACGCCGAGCCGTGTTGAGATAGGAGCGGGCGGCGCTAACACAGCAAACGTAAGCCTGTGACATCTTCATGCCATCTGTCGGAGAGTGACTAAAACATGCACCAGCGTTGGGACACTGCCGCTCCATGCCGCCATTCGGCCAGCTAGCCTATTACACTGTGAGTGAGAATAAAAGAACGCCGATGGACTCCTTTTTTTTGTGAAAGGAAAACGCATGAAAGAGGTGACGCAGGCAGTCTGGTAGAGCATTTCGTGAAACAGAGCTAGTGAAGGGCAAAATACTTAGTACAGGGTAAAGAGGCACGCAAGAAACGTGTTTGATAGTTTCGTTTTCGAAGATTCCATACCACCATGACCAAGTTTTGCAACATTAGAAGGAACGTGCCGTGCACGTGCCCCCTTACTGCATGTTCTGTTTCCGTGCTGTGCCTGCTCTCTCCTTTAAAAAGCATGTCTATAGCTCCAGCAGATGTGTGCGTTAACAATCCAGTTTGTCCATTTAAATATATTGCGGAATGCCAAATCCATAAGGAGAATCCTCTTCTGCATTTGCATCACACAAAACTTCGCACTAGCGGGCAAAATATGCACATAGCTGCTTATCATGCAGGCATGCCATCTCGTGATCAGATGTCTGAGCTAAAAACCTGCACAAACAAGTGGGAGGAGTACTTTCCACAGTGCCTTTCAACAGCTATCGGTGATAATGTAGCCGAGCGCTCACTGTTCTAACGAAAGAGGTGTTTAGAAGGGGCTAGAGCCGGTAAACACATTATAGAACATAGATGCCTTTCGTCTTGGTTTAGGTTCTCTTCTGCTACTAAAGAATGAATAGGGACAATACCGTGCTGTTTTTCACCTGAGGAGGTCATTCAAACCTGCAGAGCTAAATTATTCCTCTACGATGCAGCAAGCTCTAGCATTTCAATGAACATTTAAGGATTTGCAACCGTACTTTATTTGCCAGATTTCAACGTAATATTTACCACCATGCATCTTGGTCGGTTTTGCACGCAAAACACGGATATCACTGCCTCCTTCACAGGTCCCATTTTTTTGCAAGAGTGTGATGTTGATGTTATCTACAAATCGGGAGTTTTACTTAGCTCACAAGATTATTTATCAAAAAGGACACGACACCGTTGCACGCAGGATGCTCATCGCTTTCCTAACCGTCCAGATGCTGCCGTACTGGTTTTGTGCTGGTACGTGCCGTACCCTGGAACCCCTTCAGCAAACAGGATCGTCTTCCCTGAAGCCACCACAACCCTGGGCTACCCGCCCGCCTCTCGTCACCGAAGCCATGAAGACGAGTCCAGTTTTAGCGGCAGAAGCTTCCTTCACCTGGCAACACCCTACGAAGGCGACGTCACCAGTCACATGGTCAAGCCAAGCCGCATTGAAGCGGCGTGGCAAAGCTTATCAGCTGGGGCACGACACCGTTGCACGCAGGATGCTCATCGCTTTCCTAACCTTCCAGATGCTGCCGTACTGGTTTCGTGCTGGTACGTGCCGTACCCCGGAACCCCTTCAGCAAACAGGATCGCCTTCCCTGAAGCCACCACAACCCTGGGCTACCAGCCCGCCTCTCGTCACCGAAGCCATGAAGACGAGTCCAGTTTTAGCGGCAGAAGCTTCCTTCACCTGGCAACACCCTACGAAGGCGACGTCACCAGTCACATGGTCAAGCCAAGCCGTATTTATTCGGCGTGGCAAAGCTGATCAGCTGGGGAACGACACCGCTGCACGCAGGATGCTCATCGCTTTCCTAACCTTCCAAATGCTGCCGTACTGGTTTCGTGCTGGTACGTGCCGTACCCCGGAACCCCTTCTGCAAACCGGATCGCCTTCCCTGAAGCCACCACAACCCTGGGCTACCCGCCCACGTCTCGTCACCGAAGCCGTGAAGACAAGTCCAGTTTTAGCAGCAGAAGCTTGTTTCACCTGGCAACACCCTACGAAGGCGACGTCACCAGTTACATGGTCAAGCCAAGCCTCTTTGAAGCGGCGTGGCAAAGCTTATCAGCTGGGGCACGACACCGTTGCACGCAGGATGCTCATCGCTTTCCTAACCTTCCAGGTTAATCACTTACAAAATACTAAGGAATTTCGTAGCGACAATTGTTGTCTTCGCGGTGTCGTGCCCCTGCGACTTGAAATGGTGTAGAATTGTGCGTCTGTACAATGAAGCTGTTGCCTTTGCGTTTCGGTCCGATCTAATCCTCTTGCTCTCCGGAGATGTTGAACTTAACCCAGGCCCCGACAGAGACACAGTTTCTTCCCTTTCACAGACGATCAAAGAACTAAAAGAAATAATTTCAGAAATAGGTACAAATATAAATCAGCTCAGAGAAACCAACGTTCTCAAAGACAACACAATTGCTGCTCTGACAAAGCGTATTTCTGTGCTAGAAAACGACCATCAGGACGAAGTAATTGCGACTCGACATAATGATGTCATCAAAGAGATAGCGCTGCTAAAAGCCGAGAGCACTAACACAAACAACAGCATGCGCCGTAATAACTTGCTTTTCCTCGGACTGGAAGACAACGAAAATGAAACATAAAAAGAGTCTGCGAAAAAAATAAAAATTTCTGCGCTAGCAAGCTGGAAATGCATCTAGAGCCAAGCGCTATTGAATGTGCCCATCGCATAGGCAAATACCGTCCTGAAAGAAAGCGCCCGATAATTATCAAGTTGACTCATTTCAAGTCAAAGGAATACATTCTGGCCTGTGGGCGGAAACTAAAGGCAACAAACTTCGCTATACGTAAAGATTTCGCTCCTGCTACTCCCATCGCACGTTCTTAATGGTTAGGTTTCATACGACCACAAAAATGTGCGTTTAAACTGCACGTAGGCAAGTTGCTCGTCAACAATAAGCGCTATCACTACGACCCTAGTTCTGACAGTGATTGAGACTACGAGTCCATTCATAAAGGCGCATGGAAACAGCACATCCCATATAGGAAGACACGAAAACGTGCAATGACGGACAACGAAGCCTATCACTTCAACCTCATCCCCCAATTGTACCTCATCTTTACCTCTCCTTAACATAGCCTTCACTAACATGCGCAGTTTGCTACCCAAACGAGAACAACTTCGCAGCTTCACTCACGACATTGATGCCGACATCATAGTACTAACTGAAACGTGGCTAAACAGAGACGTAAGAGATAGCGAAATTTTCCCTCCTAATTCCGGCTATGTTCTGCATCGCCATGATCAGAGCAACCGGAGAGGAGGGGTTGTTCTATTAGCTATCAGAAACACCTTCTCATCTTCCCTGATCAGCCGGGATGATAATCTCGAACAATTGTGGACTTGCGCTTACAGCGGTGATGGAAAGACAATTTTTGGCGTGTGCTACAGGCCGCCGGACAGCCATCCGTCATTCTGTGATTCAATCCGTAAAGCACTAACCGACATCACTGACACATTCTCTAACGCACCTATTCACCTCTTTGGCGATTTCAATTACCCTAACATTAACTGGCCTCTGCTTTCTGTAACCAACAGGTCACCGTTATCCGAAGCTAACCAATTTATTTATCTTATGCTTGACTTCAACCTGAATCAGGTGATATCACATCCTACAAGAGGAGATAACACCCTTGACCTTATGCTCACATCTTGCCCCGATAGCGTAAGGAGCGTTACCACACTACCCGGTCTTAACGATCACAACCTCATCCATATCTGCATGACAATTAATAGCACTTAAGAAAGTCACCCACAACAAAAATAATAATAGATTACGAAAGGGCGGACTTTGACGCCATAAATAACGAACTCCAAAATTTTTAAAATGATTTTCAGCAGACTTACTTATCAAGAACTGTTGATAGCAACTGGGAACTTCATAAGAATGTATTGCTCAACCTGGAAGCTAGATACATACCAACAGTTCTCGTGAAATCTGACTCTAACAAGAATGGTTTATTAACGACTGAAAGGTTTCCTTGCTAAAAAGGAAAGGGTTTACTGAAAAGCCAAACTTACAAATGACTCAGAAACAAGGGAAAAATATGAAGTGCGCGCTAACCAATATATTCAAGAGCTGTCGATAGCCAAAGATAACTTCTTTAATCATGACCTTCTGACGATTCTACGATCAAACCCCAATAAATTCTGGCGCTTACTTTCAGTACAGACACAATCTAGACAGATTGATCTAAGAGATCCGGATGGTAATCTCATTAATTCTGAGACTACCTCAGTTTTCTCCATTGCCAACGACATCATGATCAACCCTGATGGCATATTTTACTCAAACTAACCACCTCAGCCGGGCGTGATGGAATCAACGCCAAAATACTAGTTAACACCAGTAACATTTCTAGCCAGGTACTACATCTAATATTTACGCAATCCTTAAAGACTGAAAGCTTGCCCGACGACTGGTAGAAGGCCCATGTCCTACCAATCTTCAAGAGTGGCGACCGCTCCCGTGCTATAAATTATCGCCCAATTTCTCTGACCAGCATTTCTTCTCAACTTCTAGAACATATAATCTCATCCAACCTAATGTCTTACCTGGAATCTATCAACTTATTTTACCCTCACCAGCACGGCTTCAGAAAACTATTTTCATGCGAGACCGAACTCGCCGAGTTCACCCATGAAATTCTACATTTCAAAGACCTTCATTTGTAGATTGATGGCATTTTAGTTATTTATTTATTTATTTCACGTACTTTCAAGGCCCGAAGGTGTTACAATAAGGAGTGGAGTCAAAACAAGAAGGAATGCAGTAAAAAATACAAACAAGTATTAACAAAAAATTAACCAAAAATAATAACAAAAGGCATTCTGAACGGCGATTTTGAAGTTAGTAGGGACGGTGATGAGTGCGATTAAGGCGGGAAGGCGATTCCAGTCCGTGCTTGTCCTGGGGATGAATGAGTCACTGTACTGGTAAGTACGGCACAATGGCACCCCGATTTTAAGGCTGTGATCAGTGCGGGCAGAAATATAAGACGGAGGGGCAAGGAGGGTCTCTTTTAAAAGGGGGTTCAAGTGAAAAACTTTGTGAAAAAGGGAGAGACGGGAAGATTTGCGGCCTGACGAAAGATCAGGTAAGCTAAGAGTTCGTTTCATTGAAGAAATACTTGCATAGCGACAATAATTAGATAATATAAAGCGTGCACTGCGCTGTTGAATACTTTCAAGAGTAGAAACTAATGAAGACTGAGTCGGATCCCAAATGGCTGAAGCATACTCCAATTTGGAGCGAACTAAAGTTTTATAAAGAGTTAGCTTCAGGGAAGAAGGGGCAGAGCTAAAATTACGGCGTAAGTAACCAAGCATGCTATTAGCGTTTTTAGTAACATAGTCAATATGCGAGTGCCAAGAAAGGTTATTTGATATGTGAAGGCCGAGATACTTGTAAGAGCTAACTGACGTCACAGGTGCACCATTAATAAAGTAGGTGTGCGTGGCAGTGTTACGAGATATACGCATGGCCTTGCATTTATTTGAATTTACTTGTATGCACCAATTAGAACACCACTCAATTACGCGGTTGAGGTCGTCATGCAGCTCTTGGGAATCTGAAGGATTAGTAATTTAACGGTAAAGAACACAGTCATCCGCGAAAAGCTTTATGGAAGAGGAAAGAACGCAGTTCGGAAGATCGTTAATATATATTAGAAAGAGAAGTGGACCCAGGACTGACCCTTGAGGAACACCTGCTGGTACTTTAGAAAACCGAGAATTACAGTTATTAGTGTTTAGAAACTGCGTCCTGTTAGAAAGTTTTTGATCCACTCGAGTACATTGGCGTCGAAGTTAAGTTGAGACTGCTTAAGCAGAAGTAAATCATGGGTCACAGAGTCAAAGGCCTCGGCAAAATCCAGAAATACGCAGTCAATGTCGGTACCTAGATCAAAAGTTACAAAGAGATCATTAGTAAATGTTAAGAGCTGTGTTTCACAGGAAAAGAACTTACGGAAACCATGTTGACAGGGGTTGAAAAAGGAGTTTGATTCTAAAAACTCAGCCAAATGTGAATATATTATATGCTCAAGAATTTTACATGAAATGCTTGTTAGTGAGATAGGCCTGTATTTCCTGGGTAAGTGTGTGTTACCTTATTTATGAACTGGAATCACCTTTCCCACGCACCAGTCGTGTGGAAGAACAGACTGCTGTAATGACTGAGTGAAAATGTGCGATGAAATAGCAGCAGAAAATACATTAGTACACTTCAAAATTTTTGAGTTCAGGCAGTCTGGGCCGGCAGAGGAGGACGTTTTTTTATTGTTTATTAGGCAGCTAACACCAACCCAGTCAATAGAGACTGGATCCATGGGCGAAAAACCAGAATTGGATACAAGCGGTAATCCCCGTGGCATTGTGGTAACATGTGAAGAAGACACATCATTAAATACATTACAGCATTCTTCAGGAGCAACAGGTTGATCATTTGGGTATGTTAATTGGAATATTTTACTTGGAGTACCGTTAACTATGGTCCAGAATTTACGAGGATTAGTTTGCAAGATGGACGGAAGGGTAACAGAATAAAAATGCTGTTTCGCACTAGCGGCGGCTGTGTTGTCACTTTCAGTGAGGTATGGCTGAATAAACGTACACTCGCCAACTGAAAAAATTACAAAACACGGATTGACGTTTCGGCGCCCAATACGGGTGCCTTGTTCACAATGAGCGAATGCATGGTGGTCTTTATTAAATATGCGTCGGAAGACGTAATGCGCTTGCGTACAACTCAGGGAGGGGTCCCCGTGTCCGGTTTATCGTGTTAGTAGTAGATTGTATGCAGAATGATTCAAGGAGCAATCGGGATGATAATTTTTTCTCTCTTTCGATGATAGAAGCCGAATTCCAGTTAATACTGTGTCCAGTCTTTTCATGGTGCTCTGCCAGGGCGCTGGAGACCGTGTGTCCTTTGGCTACATCATTGCGATGCTGCTGTAGCCTTCTTTTAAAGTTCCCCGTCTCGCCTACGTAGCACGCATGGCAGTCCTGGCAAGGGATTTTGTAGATGACGCCGGGGAATTTTTCTTTTTCGAGGCGGTCTTTCACTCGGACGAGTTGTTGTTTTAGCTTGCTTGCAGGGACGTGGCAGATTTGTACATCATAATCTTTGAAAATTCTTGATAATGACTCGCTTACGCCTCGTGCATAGGGGAGAGACGCCCGTTTTCTTGTTCTCATCGGCCTTACAGGGGGTTCAGCTGCACGTTTTTCTTCAGTCTTTATAATCTGGCCAGGGTAGCCATTGCTGACCAAATCCTGCGTCACTCTCTTCAGCTCAGCTCTGCGTGCGTCAGTAGTCGAGCATAATCGGAATGCACGGGTGAACAATGTGGAGGCAACAGATCGTTTTTGTCCAATGGGATGGGCCGAATCAAAGTGGAGATATTTCCCTGTGTGTGTAGGCTTTCGGTAAACACTCGTGGAAAGGCCGGATGCAGTGCGCATGACTTCCACGTCAAGGAAGGCCAAGCGACCATTAACTTCTTCTTCAACGGTGAATTCTATTGTGCTTTGGAAAGAGTTCAGGTGCTGCAGAAAAGGTACGACGTCTTCGCGGCGGATAATAGAAAAACAGTCGTCGACATACCGCAGGAACAATTTTGGGGTGGGCTGAAACGTCGTGAGGGCTCTGTCTTCGAGGGCTTCCATAGCAATGTTGGCACATGACACTGACACCGATGCTCCCATTGCCGTTCCAAAGACCTGCCTGTAGTATGAACCATTAAATGAAAAATATGTGTTGCGTAAGCAAAAATCCAAGAGGCGGCACACGTCGTCGACTTCGAATGGGGTGCGCAAAGGCAGAGATGTGTCGTTTTGTAATGCTGTTCGGCAGCAGTCAACAGCATAATCCACAGGTATGCGTGTGAACATAGACTTGACGTCAAAGGAAACCATGACGTCTTCGCTCCCTAAAGTCATGTTCCTGACCTTGTCGACAAAATCAGCGGAGTCCTTTACGTATGTCGGCGTTCGTCCAACGAGGGGTCGGAGCACACCATGAAGATAGGCAGATAGACGGTGCAACGGAGAGCGAGTGTAGTCTTCTATAGGCCGCAGCGGGACATTAGGTTTGTGAACCTTAGGCAGGCCGTATATTGCTGGAGCTGAGCCGTTGTGGCACAGCAGCTGGTTATACAGATGCTTCTTTTCGGGAGGCACGAACTTGAAAACGTCAAAAACTGATTCAAAAACTTCTGAATCAACAAGCACGTATATGCGAGAAATCAACGTCCTTCCCTTCATCCCCATGGCAAGACGACTGCAGCACCAGAGTTCGCACCAGTATATTGTAGGAAACTCTATGCCCATTGTCCTCGAAAGCCGGATCACGTGTTCACACCTATCCGCTTGCCCCATTCCTTCGCGTAGCGCCGTTTGGGTTACTCTCGCTGCTACCCTCCACTCCGGCTTCGCCGTCCCTTCTCCCACTGTCGCGGCACTGCAGCGGTGCCGGTGGCGGGCGCGCCTTACCGCTTCGCGCCTGATCCTCGGTTATCCACTCCTTCGTCTCTGCGTCGCGTAGCTGTATGGCTCTCTGCCGCGTCTATCGCTTCCCCGTTTGCGGAGCGCGTTCCTCGGTGTCATATGTCACCTCTGGCAGTGCTTGCGCCTGGCTGTCCTGCCACCTCCACTCTTGCCCTATACGTCCCGTTACCTGGCGCAGTGTCGTTGCGGTGACTCGAAAGACAATTCTAGCGTTCAGTCGTGTTACTTCTACTTCCCACTCGAAACTTGTACGGCCACGTTGAGGCCTGTCTGTCAGTGAAGAGTGCGTGACCTCTACTGGATACCTGTGTTCTCCACCCATTTTCTCATGCCAGCTCTTAAGGAAGAATAAATGTTTGCTAATCTCCCTCCCCTCTCCACTACTGTGAACCACTATACGATGGCGCGTTACCAGAGGGGCGACTCGATAGCGGCCGATCGCAGTGTGTGCTACCGAATCCGACACGAAGAACCGCGTACGCTTTGTACTGCGTGTTTTGTATGCATAACGAAGAAGCGCAATGGTCGGCCAATTTCTTTTCTAATATTCACGTGTCCAGTGCACGCTGGAGGAAGGTTTGGAACGAAAGTCGGGAATGTTTAAAGGGACACTAAAGCGAAACAATAAATCAGTTTAGACTAATGGAGCATTGTTTGAGAACCCTGCAGGCAGTTATTTCAAAAAGAATGTTTGATTATTAGATGAGAAAATGAAGATACAAGTATCAGTATATAATGTCGCGCGGAAACCCCAGTGCAGGTATGTCAGCGTGACGTCAGGGATCGCAAAGTATGTTTTTGCATTTGTGCCGCGTCGGCTGAGTAAAGGTTCCCGAAACTTGCCATGCTTAATATTTGGCTCCTTTAGAACACAATGTAGTCAATCTGTACCGCTATATTTAATTAAGAGGCCCTAGAAGATACCATCGAAATCGAAGACGTCATAGCCCCGAGGTGCGGGAAATGAAGTAGGTGTCGCCACCCCTATTTCGTTATTGCGCTCTTTCTGGCTTACCAAACGTCCTATCGTTGTAAGAGTGGTATTTTTAGTGTTGTGGAACGGCAATTTACTGATGCAGAAGAAATCATTTTTCAATTTAGTGTCCCTTTATCGCCTCCTTCACCTCCGCCGCGGGTGGGGCCGATATTGCGCCATCTTCGGGAGCGGCCCTGGTAAGGGGAGTGCTTGACGCCTGGCTCACTTTCGTCGCGGGTCGGTTCGGCACTGCATTATCTTGCACCATCTGCACTATGCATAGACTCACTGCACCGCCATCAATGCCCCTTGCCTGCATCTTCTCTTGTACACCTTCTTCTAATATTCGCAGATTGACGGCATGCTGTTAGGTTTCCAAGTGGGTCGCGGCACCGTCATTTTCTTTCCTTCGCCGCATCTCCTCTGTGTTTTTCTAATATTCGTGCATCCAAGGCACTTTCTAGGAAGGTTTGGAACGACAGTGAGGGAAGCCTACACTGGCAGTTCCACCGTCAACGCCCCTTTCCTGTAAGTCTTCTGGTTCACGCTTTTCTACTATACGCAGATTCACGGGACGCAGTTAGAAGGATTGGAACAAAACTGGGCCGTCTACACTCCCGGTACCGTCGTGGTCCCCCTTCCCCGTATATTCACTGCTTCTTTTTTTCCTAATATTTTCGCATCCACAGCACGCTGAAGAAAGGTTTGGAAGAAAGGCGGTGGAGGTTTAGGCTAACAAAGCAATTTAATGTATCTCCTTTGCGTTTTTCTAGTATTCGCGCATGCACGCAAACGCTTGAGCAGGTTTGGAAGCAAAATGGAGAAATCGACGCTCCCAGCACCCTAATGAGCCCCCTCTCGTGTATATACTCTGTTTAATATTTTTCTAGTATTTGCGCATCCAGGGCAATGCCGAGGGCTGGTTATGAAGGAAAGTGGCCGGATGTTCAAACTCACGGTGTCAGCACTGTTCTAGGTTTTCCTAGTGCTCCCGCATTCATTCCAACGCTGGAGCAGGTTTTTAGAATAAAAGAGGCGAAGTCCAGACTCACATCGATGTGTTTGGCTCCGTATCCTTGTACAGTATAACCTTTGTTTGGCATTCTAGTATGCTTCACATTGCATTTACAGCTACATTAGAGCAAATTTGTTATTAATTACTTGGAAGTACAGACTTATGGTGCTGTGCTTCACTCCCCTTTCTTCTATCTCCACTGCTTCGTGTTTTCCCTCTATTCACATATCTTGGCAGGTTTTGAAGGAAAGTGGGGGCAGTCCAGACTTACGTTATCGAATTTGGAGCCTCTACCCTTTATCTTCTCGATTTCGTGTTTTTCTACTATTTGCACATCCATGGCACGCTGGAGGAAGGTGTGGAAGGAAAGTGGCGGAAGTTTAGGCTCATAGCGCAGTGTTTTATACTCTCTTTTACTGTACCTCCTTTGTTTTGCATTTTTCTTGAATGTGCGTATGCACGGTAATGCTCGAGTAGGTTTCAAAGGAAAATGGGAAGTGAAGACTCTTGGCGCCCCGTTAGACCTCGTTCCCTGTACATATTGTTTAGCATCAATCAGGCCAGCATGTTCAAAAGGAAAGTGGGTGATGGCCAGACTCACAGTGCCCGTGCTGTTATAGATTTTTTAGTACTCGTGATTCCCCTGCAACGCAGGAACAGGTTTTTAGAAAAAGAATTGAAGGAAGACCAGAGTCGTCGCGCCGTGTTTGTCTCCCTATCTTTGTATATTATGTTTCGCATTGTTCTAGTATTCGACTGTTCGCATCTACATTGGAGCAAGTTTGGTAGTAATTTAGGGGAAGTACAGATTAACAGCGCCCTGCTTGAATCCTTTCTCTCTATCACTTCTGCTTCGCGTTCTTATATTCACGAATCAACGCCATGCTGGAAGCAGGTTTTGAAGCAAAGTTCTAGTCCAGATCTATATGTTGCCGCATTTGAACCCCCTTCCTTTATATTTCCTCTGATTCATGTTTTTATAATATTCGCGCATCCACTGCACGCTGTGGGAAGCTTAAGAAGAAAGTGGCAGAAGTTTAGGCTCACAGTGCAGTGTTCTGCGCCCTCCTTTGCTCTATATCTTTTGTTTTGCATTTTTCTAGGACAGTCTATCCCGCATATATCAAATTATTGCCTATATCGAAGAGTTGAAAAATCCCCTTGCGAATCTCCTGCAAAAGTATTGCGCTATTGTTCGCGTATATAGAACTCCCGTGCACCGGCATATCGATGTATCGAACTCCATGGTGAGCCACGCCCCCCCAAGTGTGCTTCTCCTCACGAACATCTAGCGATCTTCCCGCGATCTCACGCTCGCCGTCCGGCACTCTGACAAAATGGCATGTGGATAAAAACCACGTGACGAGGAGCGATTGGGTGTGAAAGGGATCGGGAGGGAGAAACCATTCTGACCGCAGGCACCCGTTTCCTGTGTTCTGGTTGGCTGACACCGCTGGCGCAGCGAAAAGAACGAGGTCAGTGAGGATATGGTAAGGATACAGAAGGCTCTAGAAGGAAGCGACAGGAGGCTTAGTGTCTCATACAATCAAGTGGATACAATAGTAGAGCAGCAGCTTCCAGGTTTATTTTATGCGGACGGCATTGTGTTGCTAGCTAAGTAAAGCGATTTGCAACGTCTGGCTGTTATCTGTGAACAGGAAGGCTGGAATTTAGGTTTGCAATTTAGCGTTAGAAAGTCGGGTTTTATGGTATTCAATGAAAACAGTGAAAAGCCAGTGGCAATACAGGGCCGGGAAATGGCTCGGATAAAAGAATGTAAATACCTTGGTATATAGATAGACGAAGGCACTAGATATATGGAAAAAGAGCAAACCACAATAGAAGTAAGGGGAAAAGAAATGCAGCCGTATTGAAACACAGGGCTATGGGGCTGTAGTAGGTACGAAGTGTTCCGAAGTATGTGGAAAAGCGTAATGGTCCGAGGACCTACCTTTTGAAATGTAGTTGTTTGAAATCAGGGGTACAATCGAGACTTGATGGCAACCAAATGTCAGTGGGGCGCTTTGCGTTGGGTGCTCACGGGATGACTACAAATGAAGCTGTACAGATTGAAATGCACTGTACAGTTTTGAAGTGAGGGAATCTCACAGTAAAATTGATTATGAAGAATGACTGAGGAATATGGAAGACAATCATTTGGCTGAGAGAGTGTTGAGGTATTTGTTTGTGCAGGAAAAAGCATTGATTCACAGTGGTGGATAAGAACTAGGAAGTTGACCAGCAACTACGGAGCCTGTAGAGTGAGCAGCACAGGAAGGAAGAACGTCGAGCGGAAAATCAGAAAGGCTGATATAATCTATTGCGGGCTGGCAGTTTAATGTAAAGCTGTCATGATATACTGCTTGACCACTGGCCTCCTTTAAGCTTTGGGTTGAGCGAGAGCAGGAGGAAAGTAATCATTTCCGCAATAGATATTAGTGAGACGTGATTGGAGATTAGTGGAAGTAGGGAAACGACAAAAAACTCAGACCTACAAAAGCATAGTTCACAATAGGGCGTCAGAAAATAATAATTTTGGAATTCATCATGTTTTTTTCTTTGGTTTTTAACCTAGGTAGGACTTTACACAGTATAAGAGCAACAGCTTTGTGGCGCAGCCCACCGGCCCGTTCTAAAGGGGACTCTCGTAACATCCATCCATCCAACGGTGGGCGCCAAAGGAATTTCAAGCGTTGCCTGTCCTTTGACTCGACCCCCCCCCCCCCCCCTCCCCAATGCAGTATGCCGGACAGCAGCAGCAGTGGGAAAGCCGAAGGAGGGAAGGATAGCTTTGCTCTAATAAATGAATAAATGAATTATTCACAAATAAATGCACATGAAAATGAAAGGAGGCCCCCTTTGGTCTTCTTTCCTCCTGAACTTCTTGGTTCACTATAACATATTATGTCTTTGTTGGGACTCAAAATGCACAGGCTGGCCAGCCACCATGGTGTAATCGGTTCAGATACTTCTACTTGAACTTGACCTCAAGTATCGGTCGCTTTTAAATATGCATAAGGAAAGTGCTTTAGGTTTGGCCATGAGAGTGGGGAGCCCTACTGCTAAGCTTTCAGAACGAATAAAATTATGGATGAAAGGATCATTCAATACTTTAAAAAGATCTGATAGTTAATCGAGAAACATTTGAGTTTACTATGCATTGCACTTATTGTACCAGCATTTTTTTTGCTGAATTTATCACGCTGATGCGTAGAGCTCATTAGGGACGCTTGAAGACATAGCTCAGAAGGGTACATACTATAACATTATCGATTGCTTGATTAATGGTTTTTTGCAATAGGTGTCACTACCTGACGCTTCTAAACTGCATCATCCATAATACCCTACCAACTTGCTGTCAATTTAAGCTTCGTGGCACAAACATGCGTCGTGGTTCTTAAACTACGCTAGTGATGAACTGCAACAGATGCATAGGTAATTTGGTATATTGGATGTGTGCAACCTATAGATGCTGAAATTTAGGTACACATCATGCATATCACGCCTCTGATTTCTATCACATATAGAACTGCTTTTTCATGAAGTTGACCAAGTTGTATGTTGGGCTTGTGGGTACGGCATGATGGGAGCAAAAGGCGTAGGGCACCAGAAACTGGAGAAAAGTACAGACTATATATACATCTGGAACACACAGACCCTCTTTGGAAATACGGTAATTCTTGGAAAATGCGTCAAAATATGATCAGGCTTATCATTGAGGCATAGCGCATCGCCAGCTTTGGTGATGAGCTGGCTGGTAAAGAGTTGGAGTTCATGTGCCTGGCATGATTTTTTTTCGCAAAACGACCCATACTGTAACGAGTGGTGCTATCGGGGTACTCAGCACATGTTCTATGGAACCGAGTGAAGAGTGTGCTGTGATCCCGCAATTTGTGTGGTCGTGTCCTTCTTTTGTTCCCTTTCTGGTGGGCTACGCCTTTTGCCTCCATCATGCTATTTCATGTAGTTCTTTCATTGTAGCATGAAAAGTTTTTTAGGAGTCTCGTATAATGCCTATAAATGGGCAAACACTTTTATTTCGCCGATTTCTGCTAGCACACTACAAAATAGTCCGACAAATTGCCCTTCACTTGAACGACATTTTTGACAAAGTCCATGATTATGTAATTTCTGTATGACATGAAAACCTGGAAATGACTTTTGTTTTGCAAATAGTAGCGGTTGCTTCATAATTAAACTTTAAAATACCACCACACTGATAAGCAGAATAATATTTTACTGCACCTTTGGCGCTGCCATGGGATGTTGAGCTATCATCAGCGAATCCCACACTATGATAACAGCAATGAATATTACTTCGGTCCAACTGCCATTTCGTAGCATATTCTCTAAGGGACCCTTGTCAGTATACCATTTCTTGAATCAATTGCTATGAACGAATGACAAACTGAAATCGACCATCTCATTGTTCGTTTATAGCATATCCATTTGTTAAATGCGGTTACATGTGTTGCATGATTTTCTTTGTACTAGAACCTTAGTTTAACACATCTTTGTTGCAGACCCGAGTCTCGTGACGCGGCTCGAAGACGCCCATGCAGCACTGGGAGCCTGGCGTTCGGCGAACCGAGTTGCCAGGCAGTCCGGCAAGCTGTCGGACATTGCCGTCCTGGCCATCAGGAAAGCGGCCGGACGTCAGAAGGTTCAGCAGCTGCAAACTGCTGTGCAAGGCATGCACGACCTGTGAGGGGCGTAGCCCTTCAGTGTGTATGTGTGTGTGTGTGTGTGTGTGTGTGTATGTGCGTGTGCGTGTGCGTGTGTGTGTGTGCGTATGTGTGTGTGCGTGTGCGTGTGCGCGCGTGTGTGTGTATGTGTGTGTGCGCGTGTGTGTATGAGTGTGTGCGCGCGTGTGTGTGTGCGTGTGTGTGCGCGCGTGTGAGTGTGTGTGTGTGTGCGCGCGTGTGAGTTTGGATGCGTGGGTGCGTGTGTGTGTGTGTGTGTGTGTGTGTGTGTGTGTGTGTGTGTGTGTGTGTGCGTGTGTGTGTGTGGGGGGGGGAGTGCATGGAACCACGATAAACTGGAGACTCCAACTACGTGGGTCCTGTGTCAGATATGGTCGAGCACTACCCTGAGGGCGGTCACCGCCTCGTCAACTGCCGCTCGTGCAAGAATCTCGTCACCAGAATGCGCGTCTTTTGGTTCACTTGCGGGGCGGCTGCAAGTCGGACGTGCTGGACACGAACCAGGTGCGTACGTCGTCCGCTAGCGGCGGCCCCGACGCCGACGGTTCTCTCTCCACGCTGCTGAGCAAGATTGACAACCTGGAGAACGGTCTGACGAGGACAAATGACTTCGAACAAATGCTGCGCGAACGAATTAGCGTCACTGCGCAGCCACCACCGGTTCTCAGTGACGAAGTCGCAGGGACGACAACTCATTGACGGCCGGACACCACCACTGCGGTAGATACTACCACACATGCCGGCGGACAACGGCAGCAGCCCGACGTCGTGTCGGCTTCTTCGACGTCTCCATCCGAAGAAAACGCTACGCCAGTACCCAACCGTGACGCCGCGGTGGCAGACTCCCCGAACCAATCGAGAGATCAGTCTCCCTCTGAGCCTCTCGTGAAAGGCCTCAATGGTGAGCCCGAGGCTGTAGTGGAGTCAACGACGCCTTCAGATGCTGCTGAAGGGCAGCCCAGACCAGAACCGAAAGCCTTTTTTCACTCACGTCTGGGTGACCAAACCCCTCCGCAAGTACCGTAACGCGCCGCTGCAGGTCTTCACGAGCAACGTACTCACTGTGGGCGAAAAGGGGTACAGGATGAGGCTGGAAGGCAAGTTCCAGGACCTGTCTTCACCTGTCTTCACCTCGGACTCTACATGAGGATTGTCAGGGGTCCCAGCGACGCCTGTCTCGAATGGCCGTAAAACCGCAAGTGCTCCTTCGTGGTCCTCCACCATAAGCAGCACCCCAGAGACGTAAGCTACAACGGTTTTTGGCTAAATGAACGTTCAGAAAAGGCAGCATGCGGTCAACACGGTTCGGAAGCGGCGGAAAAAGGATAACGACAGCATCGGCTTTGACAGGTGCCTGTCGGTCGCGGAAACGCTGCAGAGTGTCAAGAACAACGAATTGTCAAGAACAACGAATGCAGGGTGCGCTTCATTGTTGAGTGAAGTGCTCACCACCTCTTGCGGAGCAAGGCCTGTCGGGATAAGACAGACTTGCTTCCAGCATTTGGACTCTTTTGTCGAGAGCGGTTACGAAGCATTTTTAGCACACATCCATCCTTTTTTTGTTGTTGCTGCCTTGTCATCGGTCGCATGTCGAGAGCATCATATTTTTTATTTTGTTGTTGGAATGAATGAATATGGCGACTAATGTTGAGTGAATTGCTAATGGTGTTGCTTGCTCTGTCTTTGCCATCGAAAGCACTGACACACCAGACGTTGCACCAAAGCAGATGAAATGATGTAGAAGTTAGGCGGCAGGGAGGCACTGCTAGTTCAGAAGCTTTCTTTTCTTTCTTTTACTGTTTCGTTATTTCTTTCCTAACTGATCGCCTGAACTAGACTTGCAGATTCAGAGCCATCAGCATAGTGGCTAGACTTGCGAGCATGTGGTAAAAGAATTGATTATCTGTAATCTCAGTTAGATGCACAAGTTGAAATGTTCGGCCTTCCATGGGTTTTTGCTGTGGTACCTTTCATCAGTCGTTTTATGTGTTTATCACCACCACCTCGTGCAGTGGGTGTTCTACGGGAACAAGTTGCAAGAGAAAGTTTCACTGCTAGACTAATTCTGTCGTGAGCTTGATTTAATAGTTGAACGAGGTAGCAGGCTCTATTGAACAGATCGCTTGCACTGATGTCGCTGCCACCGTTCTGGCAAAACATTTGCACGCACTAGTCTTATTCTCTCTTCTTCGGAAGTGCAGAAGAGGCTGAGTGCCTCACCCAAATGGTGGAAGCGACATTATGTGCAAGCCTTCTTTTATACATGTCATGATTTCGGAGGTTGCAGGCAAATCTGGATTGATGCACAAGTTGAATTGTTCGGCCTTCCACGGGTTTTTGCTGTGGGTTTTGAGTAAGGTGGATCACTCTCTGGTTATGAAAACGTGAGCTTTTGTTCGGCCACTGGATCTCAGTAGTTTGCTTGCCATATGGTAAAGTAAGCACCTTTCTTCAGTGGAGTAATTGGGCCAAATGATGTCACCATCATGTCTTGCGCTTATCTTACCTATATGGAAAACCAAAAACAATATAAATATTACATAGAACGAATCAGCATAATTGTGGGCTCGGGAATTCGTTGCAACAACCCTATTGATCAACGTTTGCTGTATCCTGTGACAGCTAAGGTGGCATTGGCACATGACATCACCAAACGTCACTGATGGGCTCCTGGGATTTATTGGCGCCAGGCTTGGTGCCTTGTTGTGCAAATGCCAACTGTTGTTTCAGTGTTTGTTCGTGCTGTCATCATCTTTGATGCAAAAAATTGTATGCAGCAGTATTAAGTTTCACCATGTTTTGGCTCATGAACTAGGCATTGTCTGTCTTGCTTCTCTGACAGAGAGTGAAGGGTGACATCACTATACCAGAACTGTGGCCTCAAGATTGTGTTTGTGTTGTATTGTGTGGTGTATATAATACCTCTAATTGCAGAAGCCATGCCAGAGAGTTCCAGTAATTTAGACGAAACATTTCTGAAGAACTTCTTGACATGTGCCACCATAACAACACCTTCCTGCAGGTTGCATTCTCTCACGTATATGCTTTCCATCATTTTCATTCTACTTTCTATATGTTTTCACTGCACAAGGGACCGAAAGGAGCTCTGTAACTTAAACATCAGCTACACATTTTGCGCTGAAGTAAATGTTGTGGGTTGTATTCCCCGTCGATCACTTTCAAAGTGTACTAAAAGTGTGAGACGGGACAGGAACATTCTCCTGTGTTTCACACTGTTAGAATACTGCAAGTTTGTACCAAGTAAGCAAAATCAATGGATGACGTGCTTGAAGGTATCATTTTCAATTTGCATTCATTGAAAAATATGCAGCCAGATGAATGCGTGTTTTTTCGCTTAGGTGTTGTGTTCCTTGTTACATCGCACATAAGTTACACCCCAAAGTGGTCTACCGTGGGCACGGCCTGAGCCGTGTTGCTGTCTTACCTTGGTAAAACTTTATTTTTCCGCAGAATTTCAAATCACGCAGATGAATCTCTTTACTTATTTCTTTTCCTTCAACTTTTTAAATATTTTTTTCAGCTGCATGGTGCATCTGGCGCTTCATTTGTTGTCTGTGTGCCCTGTTTTTGTTCCTTTGCTTTGAACCTAAGCATGTGGTGATAAATTATCACTTAAACTTTCTTTTGCATCTGTCTGTTCATTGCACCTGTGAATTGGCAGTGCCACAACAGGACTGCTTTGTTTTAATGAGGCCAAATAAAAGCACAAGGAATGCACCTGTCTCGCATTTGTCTAGTACAAGAAAACAAGCCTTCTGCACAAAAACGAATTTGAATAACTTCAAATGAAATAAAACAAATTGACACAATCGACACTAAATGAAACCTAGGAAGAGCCACTGATACACATCGTAGTAGCGGGTGGTGCTTAAATATTGGCACCTAGTGAATGTCTATTGAAATCAGTTATTTGAATTGCTGTTCGGAACAAACAGCCACTGTTTGATATTAAGAATACTTATTGAATGTAAACCTTTCAGTAGGGAATGAAAGGCCTCTGCAGTTCATGAAAAGAAGCAATGAACCATCTGTATGAAACATGGACTTGTTTCCTTCAGAGAACATGAACCAAAAGCCTGGCATGTGATCCCAAGTGTACTGTTTCCGTTGCCATTACTTCTACGTGAAAGGAAAAGTAGTACAGTTCTCTTAGTAGGGGTGATGGCGGAACAATCTAGTTCAGCCTGGAATTTCAGGCCAGCAGCTGCTCCACCTATAGCGCCCTTTTCTGGGCATATCGTTGATGACCATGTGTGAAAGTCCACCTATTGAAACTCAAGCAGAAGAAGCAGTTTTTATCTTTAGATCAACCTGGTGGCTTTCTGTACACACTAGGCATTGTATTATTTATTATTTATTTATTTATTTATTATTAGCTCAAAGGCCCTAGTGCGTGATATTACATGAGGGATGGGCGACCACTTCAGTGGAATGTGGAATCAATGGCAGCATTCAAATGGTGTGGTATGAGTGGTGCACGGCGTCGGCGGAAAGGTCATTCCAGTCCCGTGCAGTCTTCACAAAGAAATAATGTTGGTGCGTAGTGGTCCGGGCAGGCGGAGGATACACAGATGTTTCGTGACGTTATCGGCAAGAATGATGGTGTGCTGGAATGATGGCTGAAGCACTAGGAGAAGAATGATAAAATTTGTGATAAAGACACAGTCTGAAAACATGATGCGTTTTATCTAGATTGGAAAGTACTGCTTTAATTTTAGCTGAGAGACACTAGTGTGGTAATAATAATCGGGACAAATATGGCGAGCTGCACGATATTGAACAACTTCTAGAGTGTTAGAAAAAGGTGGTTTGGTGTGGGTCCCAAAGAGAGCATGCGTATTCTAGCTTAGGTCTGACAAAAGTTGGATAAGTTAGTATCTTTAAGGATGGTAGTACAAAGCGCAAGTTGCGCCGGAAGTAACCAAGCGTGCGATTGGCTTCGTTAGTGATGTTCGTAATATGAGACGATCAAGAAAGGTTATTTGGAAGTGTAAGGCCAAGGTACTTGCATGACTCCAGTGATATTTCCGAGTTGCAGAGAACGTACTTAGCAGTATGGTGAATCTTCCATCGATGAAAAGGTATTAGTAGAGTCTTTGTAGTGTTCAGTGACATTAGCCACAAGCTGCACCAAATGGTAACTTTGTATAGGTCATCTTGTAATGCGTAGTTGTCGGTATCGGCTAGGATTGAGCGATAAATTACACAATCCTCAGCGAAAAGGCGAATGTTAGATTAAAGATTAGCCGGTAAATCATTAATACATACAAGGAATAGGAGGGGGCCGAGAACTGTGCCTTGGTGTACACCGGAGAGAACAGGGCTTTTAGAGGAGAAGTGGTTGTTAGCATACACAAACTCTTGTCTGTTAAGAAATTTGGTATCCAGTTCAAAACAAGGGGATTAAGGTGCAAGCGAGAAAGTTTTAGGAGAAGTCGTTGATGCGGAACTTTGTCAAACGCCTTTTCAAAATCAAACGCCTTTTCGAGATTAAGGTTAGAGCTTATGTCATTTATAAAGAGTGGTTATTCGTTATCACAAGATAAACCTTTACGGAAGCCATACTGGTTAGGGTGGAAGAAATTTACAGATGTTAGGAATGTAGCAATGTGGGAGTAAAGCACATGTTCCAATAATTTCGAACAGACGATAGTTAAAGAAATTGGGTGGTAGCTCCTACGTGATGATGAAGGATCTTTCTTTGGGACTGGGATAACCTTACCCACTTTTCCATCATCCGGCACCACTCCTGATGATAAAGACGGCTGAAAAATGTGACATAAAATCTCACTTGTAACATATTTAGTATTTTTGAAGACTTTGGAATTCATACCATCGATGCCAGGTGAAGACGACAGCTTTAAGGAATCAATGCATTTCTTGATTCCATCAGAACTGAAGGTGATTGCGGGTATTGTATGGTAGCTGAAAAGTGGGAATTCAGGAAGTTCACCTTTAAGTCCATTCGTAAACACGGAAGAGAATGCATGATTAAGCGCTTCGGCGATTTCGTGATCAGGAATAGGCTTAATTTTCTTGTCGCACATAGCACGTGGTTGCGAACGCTTTGGATTTATAATATTCCAGGATATTTTGTAGTTATTTCGCAGGATGTTTGGTAGGGTAGTCGAAGAAAAGGAGCATTTTGCTTGACTAGAAAGGGACAGGTACGTTTTTTCAGCGGTGTAGTACTTCTGCCATGCGCACTGAGTTGGAATGCCTAGCAGCGCGGTAAAGCCTTTTCTTTTTATTGTTGAGACGCTGTAGTGTCCTATTGAACCAGGGTGATGAGTGCTTTTCAGTTACAGTGATATGTATGTAAGTTTTTATCAGCTCATGCATTTTATTTTTGAAAAGAAAGTTAATTTCAACAGAACCTTCTAAGAACGAGCAGGAAAATTCCCCTAGTTTAATATTCCTACCAGTATAGTTGCCTTGTCGTAAAGCGAAATAATTTTTCTAGTTTTTGTGAAGGCAGGGATGTCACTTTCGAACGAGGTATGTAGCACTGAATGATCGCTAAGGCCAGGTAAGTGCGTCAGTGGTGAAACATTATCGGAGTGAGAAGTGAGGATAAGGTCTAATATATTAGAAGACTTATCATTGTGCCGCGTGGGGTTACTTACGATTTGTGTTAAGCCTTACGCAAGACACTTATTAAAGAAATCACTTTCGACCTTGTTTTTTGACGTTGTTTCTGCTATATTGGACCAATTGATGGCAGGGAAGTTGAAATCGCCGAACAGCATGATGGGTGATTGGTGATAAAGCACTGTTACGGAGTGAAGCACCTCATGGAAGTCAGCTACGAAAGAGCTGTTTGCGTCGGGCGGACGATAGCATTTACCGATGACAACGGCTGGGCGAGAAGCGTTGCTTATCACAAAGACAATTCCTAAGGCCGTTGTTACTGTTATTTCAGCACACTGAAGACTTTCGTGTGCGCACATCAGTACGCCGTGCTCCCTTTTGTGCGATCTGTCGCGTCGGAATATAGAAAAATTTGGAAAATGTGAAGGAATTTCTGCATTATTAATGGGCGGATTAAGCCGAGTTTCAATAAGAGGGACTATGTTCGATGCCGTTGTACTGAGCGTTGTACAGAGTCATATGTGTAGCATCGCCAACAAAAGCCAACCCACAAGCAGCGCCACCTATGCGCATTACAGAAGAATCCTGGTGCGACAAATGGGCTGAGGGGGAGAGGGCCATGGGAAGCGCGGCGCTCGACACGTTGTGAAATAAACGTTCCTTTGAGTTTTACTTGAGTCCAGTCTTCTTACCTGGAATATAGATAACTCCCGCGGCGGGAGCAGACACTAAAAACTGGCGACGAGTATCATTCAACTTCAAGAAGCCCACACGGCACCAGAAGAGGCCAAGAAACAAATCAGTGGACGCCAATCAAGAAAAAAAGCCACGCAAGATGGAAGCCATGCTGCCCGCCTTCCCGCCATTCGACCCGAACACGGACCCGACGTCGCTCACCCAGCGGTGAACGAAATGGCAAGCCCGTTTTGACAACTTTCTACTAGCAGCAAACATGCAGAATGCAGCCCGCAAACCTGCTATGCTGCTACACTACGCAGGAGATGCGGTGCACGACATTTTTCTGACGCTTCCGGATCGAGGCACGGACTATGAAACGGCAGTCGCGAAGCTGAACGCACATTTCGCACCAAGAAAGAATGCGGTCTACGAGAGGCTTGTTTTTCGTCAAGCAAAAGAAAGCTCCGAAGAAACAGTGGACCGATTTCAAGTCCGACTCAGAAAGTTGGCTGCGACATGCGAGTTTGCGAACGAAGAACAAGAAATCGTATCGCAAATGATAGAAGGGACCAATTCAGCTAAGCTGCGCCGCAGTGCGTTACGAGAGCGCGATGTCACGCTGGAGAAAATAATGGAAATAGGCCGCAGCCTCGAGACAGCAGATTTTCAAGCAACCAGCATGGAAGGCCGCGAGCGCGTCGAACCTGTGCAGAAAGTCACAAAGAAGAAGCAGTGGCGGCGCAGTGCGCCTTCGAGCAACCAGTCAGAGCACAAGCTGTCGTGCAATCGTCCAGAGAATAATAATATATGGAGTTTTACGTGCCAAAACCACTTTCCGATTATCAGGCACGCCGTAGTGGGGGACTCCGGAAATTAATCGTCCAGAGAACAAGCAAGCTGAGAAGTGCAGCTGCTGTGGAGGAGCGTGGCCTCACAAAGGAGGGAAATTCAGCTGTCCAGCATGGGGAGCTACATACCACAAGTGTCAAAAGAAAAACCGCTTCGCCAAGTTCTGCAGACAAAGACCCACTGTACACTCCGTTGACGTCACAGGCACCCTCGCGAGCACACAACAGGACACAAGCGTGGAGGATTGCGTCTTTCACGTGCAGAGTCACAGGCAAGAATTACCAGTGGTAACAGTCGAAAATCAACAACACACCACTTCAGTTTTGTGTGGATTCTGGAGCAGGTGTCAACGTCATCGGAGAGAACGTGGCAAAGGCACCTACAGATGATGCAGCTGGAGCACACAACCACAAAGCTGTTACCATATGGAGTCACCGAAGAAATCCCAGTCATGGGAAAGTTCTCTGCAACGTTCCGTGCTCTAGACCAATTCATCGAAGCAACAGTGTACGTCGTAAAAGGGACACATCGATCGCTTTTGAGCTACAAGACAGCCTCTGATCTAAAGCTCATCACAATACTTCAGCTGGTCACAGAACACAGTAGTGTTGACGCGAAGAAAGAATTTCCAAAGCTGTTTGGCAAGGTCGGTCGGCTCAAGAACTTTTAAGTAAAGCTGAACATCTCACAAGATGTCCAACCAGTCGTGCGACAACACCGTCGCATTCCTTTCCAGATGAGAAAAGTGCTGGAGACCAAGCTCACACGCCTGGAGGAGCTAGACATCATAGAGAAAGTAACAGGACCAACACCTTGGGTGCCACCGATCGTCATTGTTCCCAAACGCCATGATCCCAACGCAGTCAGAATGTGTGTTGACATGCGAGAAGCCAACGTGGCCATTGCGAGAGAAAGACACGTCATGCCCACATTAGAAATTGTTATCAGCATTCTGAACGGAGCCGCCTACTTTTCAAAGTTGGGCCTGAAAGAGGGCTACCATAAGCTCGAGCTTACTGAAGAATCCAGGGTGATAACAACGTTCTCTACACACTGTGGTCTGAGGAGATACAAAAGACTATTGTTTGGTGTCAATGCCGCCGCAGAGATTTTTCAAGACGCCATAAGGCAAGTACTTCCGGATGAGGACGGAATCATCAATGTCAATGACGACATCCTCATCTCTGGACGCACCATAACAGAGCACGACCGAAGGCTGCGTCTGGTGCTGAAGCACCTGGAAGATGCCGGGCTGACTCTGAATGAAAACAAATGCGTCCTAGGCACTAACAAGCTTAAATTCTTTGTACACGTGTTTTCATCTGCAGGAGTCAGTGTGGACCCAGAAAAGGTTAAAGCAATAGCCAGAATGACAGCACCAAAAACCCCAACCGAGGTTAGAAGCCTCCTTGGCATAGTAAACCATTGCCCTAGATTCATTCCTCGCCTAGCCCAAATGGTAGATCCATTGAGGAAGCTCACACATGCCGGCACAGAATTCTGCTGGAACGAAGAGCACCAGAAGGCCCTAGATGACGTGAAGAAAGAAATCTCGAATGCGCACCCTAGCATACTTCGACGACACAAAAGAGACCCACGTCATCACTGATGCTGGACCAGAAGGTATAGCGGGAGTGCTGGCTCAAGAAGATTTAAGCGACAAAAGCCGCAGCATTCTGGCGTACTTCAGCAGAGCGTTGACACCAACGGAGAGATCGACCGTGAAATGTTGGCCATAGTGGCAGCTATCGAACATTTTCACATCTACTTTGCAGGGGGAAAGTTCACGGTGAAGACAGACAACCTGCCTTTGCTGTCTATCATTCGAAAGCCCAGCACAAAGCTCTCAGCAAGGCTCGAACGACTGAGCCTGAGGTTACAACATTACACCTTCGAGATTGAACACATTGCAGGGAAGAACAACCCTGCAGACTACCTGTCAAGGCATGCACCACTTACCGACAGTGTCGTTCCCAGTGAAGAAGCAAGTGCGATAGAAGAGTATGTCTCCTTCATCGTGGAAACAGCTGTTCCACAGGCACTGACTTTGCAAGAAATCGAGAAAACATACGCAAAAGATGCTCAGATGCAGCTTTTGATCAAGGCTTTGTGAACGAACAACCCAAAGACTTGTGACGACGTGTGGAAAAGCGACAGGCTCAAACCATTTGCTCAAATCAACGACGAGCTCATAGGTGCCGAAAACGACATTGTGCTAAGAGGGACGAGACTGATAATTCCTGAACATCACAGGCTCAAGTCATTCGTCTAGCACACAGAGGTCACTAAGGAGTGGTTAAGACCAAACAACTGATTAGAGAAAAAGTGTGGTTTCCGGGGATTGACAAGAAAGTAGAGGTGGCTATAAAGGACTTGAAGCATGCCAGAGAACCATGGTTGAAAACAAGACCTCACCGCTAATCATGGCACCACTTCCAAATGGACCATGGCAGTCTGTGGCAGCAGACTTTGCTGGCTCCCTACCTGGCAACAAGTACGGTGTAGTGGTTGTCGATGAGTACTCGCGTTTTCCTCTGACAGCAGCACTCTCCTCGCTAAGTTCAAAATCTGTGGCGGAGAAACTAAGCGAAATGTTCAAAGTACACGGAATGCCACAGACACTAAAGACAGACAATGGACCTCCCTTCTTCGGGAAGGAGTTTGCAGAGTTCATGAAATCTTGTGGAATTCACCATCATCGCGTCACTCCTCTGTGGCCTCAAGCCAATGGAGAGGTTAAAAGATTCATGATAAAAGTGAAAGAGCTGGTGAAGAGTGCTGGTGCTGAGCAGAGAGACTGGCAAGCGGAGCTAAATGAATTCCTTCTAAACTACAGGGCGACACCTCACTCAACAACAGGTTTCACGCCTGCTGAACTGCTGTTTGGACGAAAGATCAAAACGAAGCTTCCTGAAGTTCCAGAGAAGTGCATGCATGCGAAGCTTGCAGAAACAGATCTAAAGAAGAAGCAACAAATGAAGGACTACGCTGATGACAGAAAACACGCTGTGCCACATGCAATTCAAATGGGAGATGCGGTACTCCTTAAGCGACACTCGCCTCCCTCCCATGAGACGGCCTACGAGCCTGTCCCCTACAGGGTGACGAGGATTCAAGGGACAGCTGTAACCGCCGAGCGAGACGGCAGGAGGGTTTTAAGAATTGCGTCGCTCTTCAAACGTATTAAACGTCAGCAGCATATTCCAGCACTCGTAGACTGGGACGACTGCATCACTCCAACAGGTGTAACCCAGAGTGACAAGACAGGGTTTAGATCCTCTTCAATGGGAAACAACAAAGCGTCCCAACCGAATGCACGGCGAAACCCGGACCGTCAAGCACGCAATACCTAGCCGAAGGTTTTTGCAGATTTCATCGTCAGCCAAGTGCAGGCTGAATAAAAGTCTGGGGGGATGTAGCATCGCCAACAAAAGCCAACCCACAAGCAGCGCCCCCTATGCGCATTACAGAAGAATCCTGGTGTGACAACTGGGCTGAGGGGGAGAGGGCCACGGGAAGCGCGGCGCTCGACACGTTGTGGAATAAACGTTCCTTTGAGTTTTAATTGAGTCCAGTCTTCTTACCTGCAATATAGATAACTCCCGCGCCGGGAGCAGACACTACAATATGGAAGTCCCCTTCTCATGGCATCCTGTAGAATGTTTTACTTCGCAGTATGACAACAGCAGGGCCATATAAAATGCTCCATATCGCTTGCTGCAGCTGACAGAAACAAGCTTAAACTGATGTGTCCCTTCGAAACTATGTTTTCATTAGTTTTGTGGCAGCAGAGTGGTTATTCAAGAAGAAAATGAAGGCCAAAGTTTATTTTTCATTCGCTGACGCAACAGGTATGCTGGTATGTCAGTGTAACGTGGCAATGTTCAAAATACATTTTTCCTTATTTGTTTTGTTGGGGCAGAGTAAAAAATACGAACATTTGTGGCTTATGACTTATATAGAATACAATATATTTAATCTTTGCTGATAAAAATCAGCTAGGTGCAATCAGACGGCAGCACAATCCATGGCATCGCGGTGAGCTAGGGGAGTTTACTTTGGTGTTGCCAGAACCTTTTTGTTCTTGCATCCTTTGCGGCCTACCGAGCCTCCTTTTGCAGTAACTGTGGCAATTTAACGCATTCCCATTTCTGGGGCACTTCACCCACTTTCCGTGGGCCAAGCATCTATGTATATTTGTATCTATGTTTTTGTGTATGTTTGTATCTAACCGTTTTCCTACATACCTGGGTCACTGGGTGGCCCGTGGACGAATTGGTAATGCATTGGTCTCTGCTTAGGTAACACGGTTTAAGAACCAACCATCGGACCAACATGGGTCACTGAGTATGTGGCAATGTGTACATACATCCCGCTCTTCAACCGACCTCTTTCATGATCACATGGGTCATACCGGATGCCGAACTGGGTAGGTACCACTGTTCGAAGATCTTACGACACCGATTTGGAGCACTGGGTATGTGCCACGCGGTCTGTGCTGCTTTTCAACGAGCGTCCTTGGTGCCAACTTGGGTAACTGGGAATGTGCCCCCTACAATAATGAAATGCTCTGTTAAATTTCTCCCATGACTAGTGGAATATGAATATGCGCCACTGGGTGTGCGGCAAGCGAATGAACAATCCTCCGCGTTTGCCTTCACCGACGTGCCACGCTTTTCATCTCGGGGGCCACATGTGGACTTCTCTTCCTCCGAACACGTAGAAAGGTGCCGTGCGGCAGCTGCGCTCCTCTCGCGCTTCTTTCAGAACGTGCTGAGCCGTTACCCATGTTGGTGTCAAAGAGGTTCACTGAAGACCGGTACAGACTCGGTAGCATACATACCGGAGTGCTTCAAGTCGACATGAGAGCATTTCTTCGAACAGCTGTACTAGCCCAGTCCCGCATCTACAGTGACCCATGTCGGTATGAAAGAGGGTTGAAGAGCAGGATGTATGTACACATTGCCATGTACTCGGTAACCCAAGTTGGTCTGATGGTTGGTTTTGTACCCTGGTACGTCCGCACAGCATTCCTATGCGCTGCCCATTCAGCTGCAGACTGACTACCAGTGACCCAGGTGGGCGAGAAAGCGGTTAGATACAAATATACATAGATAAATAAATACAGAGCTAGCCCCTGGAGAGTGCATGAAATAGTGTAAGAATGTGAATGCATTGAAATATCAAGAATCACCCACCAACCATAAGTGATTTGGCAATTTTAATGCTAATAGCACAAAACGCCAATCATTTCTAAGGGATGCATGCACCGACAATTTTTCTAATACAAGTCAGATCATTTTTCTCTTTAGTGCCCTTCCATGCAACAAGCTTGCTTGAGAAGCTTAAAGAAGAGGCGACTCTGGTTCAGCAGCAACAAACATTTTCTGATCGTGAATCATATATTGAACACCCAAGACTGGCAAAGGTGCCGCGGCAAGAGCAACTTGTAACACAAGCACGTTGTGACAGTTCAAAAACTCAGAGGAGAAATTATTTCGACGTCACCGCCATTCTTTATGTCAAGATACGCTTGGTTCCAACAGGTATGGATGATAATTAGCACTGTCTGAATATTCTGCGGTAAATATTAAGGAGAACGCAGGCAGTTACTCCATATTCGGCAGAGGCGAGTGTGAAATCATAGTGCGTTCACCCTAATTTAGACCAACAGGATAGTTTATTGATGCTAGTAAGCATGGTGCAGTTCAAGTTAGAAGCACTTGTTGCTGCATTCATAGTTTGGTTCACACATCTTGAGTCTTTCAGGCCCTGATATGCCGCAGCTGTTGTGCCTCTGTGTTGTGTTCTGGTAGATCAGAATCTTCAGTGCGTTAAGTTAACAAAAGCTAAAAGTACTACCGTGTTGTCTATTTCACCTTAGAGCTACAACAAAATGAGCGGTCAAATCTGTTTAAATGTGCTGTTTTGAAATTCTGGTCACCTTTAGCTAGTAATAAAATGCCAATTACTACATAATGAAGGTTGGAGTCTCCGGTTTAACTGTTAACCCAAACTGGAATTTCATTAATGTCAGTGGAATGCTGCAGACAACAGACAGGTTTACTGTAGTGCTTAAGGTCCACTCCACCCAGTCCATTTGTTATAGCCAACAATCTGCACATAGCCAATTAGTGGGAGCGCTAGTGCACATGGGCTTAACGTTGTTGCCTTCACTTTGGTACAAAGACAAGCAAAAGTCCCAAAATGGTTTTTGTCGTACGCCTAACCTGCCATGGTGGTGTAGTCGCTTTGGCATTGTGCTTCTGAGCCCAGGGGTGCAGGATAAAATCCCAGCTGCGTTGGCTGCATTTCAGACAGGGCAAAACGCAAAATCACCAATGTACCATGAATTGGGTGCACATTAAGGAAACCCAGGTGCTCGAAATTATTCCAGAGCCCCAATCACGGCATGCATCCTAATCATATGGTGGTTTTGATACGTAGGAGGGATGTTCCAAAACTAAGTTTCGTCATTTGTTTGACACGGAAACATTACTGCCAAAAAGCATACAGCATTGCATCATGGTGTACCTTGCGCTATTTTTCCACATAGTCGCCACGGGCATTGAGGCATCTCTAGTAGCATGCAATCAATTTGAAGAAACTACTCTTTTGAAACTCGGTGCCGTGCGATGCAAGGAATTGTCACACAGTCTGCTCCACCTCACAATTTTGTTGAAAGTGACGTCTTGAGGGTGCAGCTTTCAATGCGGCGGACATGTACCCATTCATACCGGATAATAGCACGCACTTCCATTCGTGACCACATTGTCAGTACACACCTGCCATCGTAATTTGTACTCGAATGACCTCAGGCACGCCGGTCTGCTGCTACTCTCTCTTCTTCGGCGCTCTGTGCATGCATCATTCCTCCTCTGCTGGTGCTCCTTCGGGTCATTTAACTAGCAACAAGCAAGGATGCTTATGGCAATAGTTTTTTTCACCTGGTCTACCATCTTCTCTCTAAAGAAGAAGAGGAAACTTACTTTTGTAACATCCCTCGTAATGCCCCAGAATTTAATGTTAAATGTGGTATGCCTAGGTGCAGAGGTTATCTCTCAAGAAATGCTTTCTCACAAGAATTTCGTGTCAGCTAGCGGTAACAAAACAGGTAAAGCCATACCCACCTCTCGAGCCAGCCGTGGCGTTCCCCTTCAATATTTGCTGTGTGGCGATTGCTATGTCCTGCTTCCTTCACGCAGTGCACAAGTGTTGTCTACTTCCGACTTACTTCAGCGATATGTGTTCTCCTGCCTCTTTCCTATGCAGTTCTTTGTCCTTAAGCCTGGGCTACATAGAGTCGACTTTGAAGACTTGGCATGGTGGTTAGAGGAAGAGCAGCATGAGCAGTATTCATTGACTTGCCCTACATGAAATGAAAAAAGCCGAACATCACCGCAGGTGTTTGCTACAAGTTTATATGCGATGTACAAACTACAAAGTAGCTGTTTCCAATATTCAGTTGTGATAATCGTCTGATAAGTTGCGTGTAGTATATCTATATAATACATACGTTTCTGATTGTCTCTATATTATGCTTGTAATATTTTTTTGTAACTACAAGCGGAAAAAATAAGTGCTGCCATAGCTAAGCTAGAGTTGCCGGTAACTGGTGAATGTGTTGAAACAGGTTATTCATAATGCTTCATCAACTCTAGACTTAAAGGGACACTAAAGCAAAACAATAAATCAGTTTAGACTAATGAAGCATTGTTTGAGAACCCTGCAGGCAGTCATTTAAAACATAGTTTAATTACCAGATGAGAAAATGAAGGTACGAGTATCAGTATTTGAATTTCGCGCCGGAACCCCAGCGCCGGTACGTCAGCGTGATGTCAGGGATTCCAAAGTATGTTTGCGTATTTGGGCCACGTTGGCTGAATAAAGGTTCCGTAAACTTGCCATGTTTATTATTTGGTTCCTTTAGAACACAATGTAGTCAATCTGTACCGCTATATATAATTAGTAGGCCCTAGAAGATGCCATCAAAGTCCAACACGTCACAGCCCCCAGGTGCGAGAACTTAAGTAGGCGTCGCCACCCGTATTTTGTTCTTGCGCTTTTTCTGGCTTACCAAACGTCTTATCGTTGTAAGAGTGGTGTTTTTGGTGTTGTACAACGGTAATTTACTGATGCAGAAGAAATCATTTTTCCCTTTAGTGTTCCTTTAACAACTATATACAAAGAAAAAAAAACTGCATTGACAATTGAACCGCCAATTTTTTTTGTGAGAGCCATAGATGGTAGCACTACACAAAAGTCTAACTCAAGATGATGGCTTTCTGACATGTTTTGACATGTTGTAAAGCACGTTAAATTGCCTTCAACGCTTTGCTTTTGGATATTGACTTGTTAGGATTCCTGCCAATGCAACCATTTTAGGCAAATCGTACACAAAGCTTGGCTATCTGACCACTGCAGTTGCCGCTGAAAGCACTATTCTTTTCGAAATCGCGGGTGATCGTCTAGGAATACGAACACGCACGGGTGAGCGCTAACTTGCAACTGTATCATATATTTCCACAACACATTTACATAGCCACAGAACACACAAACTACGAAAGAGCACAGAAGAGAGAAGAAAACAACAAAAATGAGCAATAGTTGATGTTGACATTAATGTACAGTGCTCACGTTTTCTGCAGCGTGTGGTCACTGCAGTTTACTCCCTGCACACACTTGCAGTTCAAGATGAGGGAAAAGCGAGGGTACCGCGCTGGTACCGTTCGTGTTCCAGCCACCAAAGAAGACATCCTCATTCCTATTCTCAAGTGAAAATGCTTCTGCAGCACATCCATTGCTATTGCCGGGGCTATAGAAGCAATGCCAATTCTCAAGCAGAAGTGGGCCATTGGTTTGAAGAAGTGTCTAAGTCCACTGCATTTGTGTCCTTATTTTTAAGGGCACACACATCACTATGTATACGTATGGCATTGAAATTAAGCTTAATGAAGAGGCATGTTGCAAGCATTCCCGGTGATGTTATGTGCATAACCAATCGGATAACTTGCCATAGTGTCATTTCTGCCATGTTGCGTGGCACGGGAAGAGGCGGCTGAAAATGCTGGGTAGTAGCGCCGCTGCAATCGGTAGTGATGCACTTTTTTGAAACCTTATACTTAATTGCACACTTTGCACGGCACGCTTAAGTCTGTCGCTTAGTGATCAGATAGCCTTACAATGCTGACTCAGTACTTTTGCACACATCTGTCAAAATCCTTCCAGGTTACTTACGCACAGCATGCGTACATGCGTAATGCGTAATGTGTACATTTGACTTCTTGGCCATTATGCAGCCTAGCTTACTGTGCATTGCTCACATGTCAGAAAGACGTGCTCGTCAACAAGTTAAGTCGGCGCATTTCTCCGCAGCCACCTGTTTGTTTGAAATGCGAGTCGAGCGTAAGCAATGCTTTGCTAAATCTGTCTAATCTGGCAGCTAAATGCATGTTTCAGCTGTTCCTGTCCATGAAAAAAATAATGCAGGCCTAATGCACATAATGAAATCTGTGTGAGGGGAAGACCAACGTGCTCGTGTTACGCAACGTGATGTACACAGTGATCATCTCGAAAAGTGAGTTGGTTTTGGCACAATAGAAGTACACCTACAGTTATGGCCTAATGGTTAGAGCACGGGTTGCTGTGCTGGGGGACCGACGTTCAATGCCGCCGTCGGGCACGTAATTCACTTTTTTTAGGCCTCAGCTACGTGGCAAAATATTAGCACCCAGCAGCCACAATCGGGAAAGTCAAATAGGGTTCACACAGAAAGCTTCACTTTAGAAGTGGCACAAGGTTTCGCCTGTAGAATTTTACAGAATGTATACCTAATAGTATTGTAGCAAAGAAGAATGACCTGTTCCTAAAGTTTGGCGCACGTGTGTGAGTGCTGCACATTCGCCCGTATTCCAGCAAAATCGGCCTCAAGTTGCGAGTGACTCTTCAGGTCCTGAGCAGGCAGGCATTTACTTTGCTTTGCGACCATTTGATCCATGCTCGTGCACGCTGGCCACTATTGTGTGCCAGTGCATAACACAGCAGGGAAGGATGTCTAACGTTACATGAAGTATACATGCCATACATGAGTCCGTTGAGGCAGCCTAAGCGTTTATCAAACATTATCCCAAAAATATTCCCCGTAACTGATTCCCCGAGCGCAATTAAACAGTTAATGGAGTGAGTGAAACTCCATTACTCTGTCAGAAGATACATATGAAACTTCGTAATGACTGCCCTTTCGATAATCACCTGCTCTACATTTAAGGACACAGCTTAGACTCTTTCATTGCCATCGTAGATAACAACGCACACTACAACAGGAACAAGCACCACCAACACCTCTTGAGCAGTACTCATTAGCCATTTGTCAAAACCAGAAAAATTACACCCAAGTTCACACTTTTTCCATGTGCCCACTCTTTCCCCAGCAACCTCACAAAGGTGGAGGAAGTTCCCCTGATGTAAATCTAGGCTGTGGTCAACCTCAACGCTGCTGCCGCAAGTGGAAGGGCTTCATCAAATACAATGCCACCTGTTGCAACTATACGATACTGGCAAAAGGCGCCAATGTGTACCACGTGCTGTGGACTTGCCAAAGCACATGACACTCCTGTGAGCCCTTGCTCAGACTACCTAGAGTGGCCTCCACAGTGACTGGCATGCTGTCGTCAGTAAGTAGACTCAAGATTACTCTCACTACGAAATATTACTTGACATTGGCCCAATGCAGGGTTGCATTCATTTATATAGTTATTTTGTTTGCTGTGCTTTAAGGCTGCCTTCCAATAATTAGAAAAAGTCAACAGCAGGCACGTTTCCTTTCTTTAAGGCAAAACTGAATTAGATGCTGAGTTGCCCTTTTGATGTTGACGCAGTTTGTTGTGCAAAATTTGTTATAATGGTGAATATCACATGCACAAAAAATTGGCAGTCTAGTGTTTACAAAGATAAGCCCTCCCCCAAACGGTAAAAACAAGCTTTATATGCCATTCTCCACGTGCTGCCATTAGCTAGTAGTTCGGCTCTCTCAGTGGTCGTCTTTGAGTTTTATTTTCACTTCAAAATTTAGGTTTGTTGCTTTTTCCCGCTCACTTCCGAAAACTTGTGGTCACTTCAGGTGACTTCTTGCCATTGTTAAAGTACGACTTTTTTGTAATCAAAGAAATCGTAATCTAGAGTGCGTTCTCACACTACAGTATTTCTTCTTAGGGTTAAATTTTACATGACTTGTACAGGCACCACTAATAAATATCCTTAAATGTCATTGTAAATACAGAAAGTCAATGAAAATGCTGTGGAAATCGAGGCACAGTGCAAGGTATGTGGTATGATCAATGACACAGCAGTTTTTTGGCCGATTTCTCTGCGGTAGCAGTTTTTTACCACTTTCTCTACGGTAACAATCGCAGCCTTCTATCAAGGTGTACATAAAGATACATTCCGGGTAATATTCTTAACCGGCCATGCTTCTACTTTGGGTTTGGTTTGGGAGAGTTGTGCACATATCTGAATTCATATTGTTTTGTGGAAGCATACACAACAGGAAGATGTTTATACAATATATTTGTAAGGCGATTAAGTTCTGAACCATATGGTCAAAAGCACACCCCAGATCAAGATCGTCTTCATCATTGCTCCTTTTGAGGAATAATCATGACACGACCCCCGGCTGCTGAAGCACCATCACGGTACTTGTTATGGTGTGGGTGAGAGGTAAGGATTGAGGCGGGATACATGAACGTCTGCAGGTAGCGAAACGAAGGGAGAGAAAGACTCAAGCGGGCAAATCTCGTAAGTGAAGTCTGTTACATGTCTTAAGACACGGTAGGGTGCAGAGTTCCGAGAAATAAATGTTTTGGAGAGTCCAACACGCCGAGTCGGAGTCCATAGAAGCGCAAGGGCAACCAGAGTACAGATAATGTTGCAATGACAGGTGTCATAGCTGTACCTCTGGTGACCTTGCGATATAGTAAGGCTATGGCGAGCAATCTTGCATGCCTCGTCAGCTCTGGAAATGGCATCGCAGGTGCACTCAGTGGGCGAATGGATGGCAGCGAAGACGATAGCGCCAAACGTCAATTAGGTCGTGGCTAAACAGAAGATAAAAAAGTAAAAAACCAACGGTATCAGGACGGGAGGAATTGTGGGCAAATGTAATGAAGGGCAATGCAACGTTCTATTCTTGATGTTCAGAAACGACATACATAGAAAGCATGTCATTTAGCGCCCGGTTGAAGCATTTAGTCACGCCGCTAGTTTTACGAGTTGTAAGCCATCGTATATTTGTGTGTTGTGGCGTAGGAATGAAGCAGGCCATCGATAACACCAGCGAGAAAGTAGCAACCACGGTCGGTGTTGAGTTGACAAGGAACTCCATGATGTAAGATCACATCGTGTAGCAGAAAATCAGTGATGTCCATCGCACAACTGGCAGGAAGAATGCATGTAATTGCATATCGGGTGGTGTGGCCTGTAGCAACAGCAATCCATTTCTTACCAAGAGTAGAGGCTGGGAAAGAACCTAGGAAATCAAGGCCAACTCGGAAGAAGGGATCAGATGGGATGTCAAGGGGCTTAGGAATCCAGCAGGAGGCATAGGTGCTTGCTTTCGGCGTTGAGACGGTTCACAAACAGTGACTTAGCGACAAACGGAGTGGTAACAACCACGCCAAAAGAAGCGATGCTGAACGTGGTCGTAGGTCCAAGAAACTCCAAGGTGACCAGCGGTTGGGGCGTCATGAAACTGGCCGAGGACACTCAAGTGCAGTTACGTGGGAACGGCAAGCAACAGTTTGCGTCTGTCCGGTGTGGTAGTACGATGTGCCGTACTTAAGCACACAGAGGAGAAGGGATGGCTCGGGCGCCACAGAATCCAGCTTCTCAATAAACTCGCATTAGATGCGATAATGGTACAGTTCATCACAGATGTGGCTTAAAGAGAAGTGTGAGAGTACACATGCAGGCGCATCATTAGAGGCTCCAGGCGGATCCATGAGATTGCGGGACAAACAGTCAGTATCCCGGTGCAATCTGCTAGACTGATAAGGAACAGAGTAGGGGATGAGGATTTTCGAGCCGCAGTGCCCAGCGACCAAGACGCCCAGTGGGATGCTTCAGGTACGAAAGCCAGCAAGGTGCTTGGTGATCGATAGTGACGGCGAAATGCCGGCCATTTAGGTAGTGGAGCAATTAGCCCACTACCCAAACGTGAACAGGACACTCCAGTTCCGTGATTCAGTTGTTGTGTTCGGCTTGGGAAAGGAAGCGGGTGGCATAGGCAATAACACAAACATGGCCATATTGATGCTGGACCAAAACAGCACCAATTCTGAAATGGCACATGGATTCAGGCTGGCTTTACAAAACACAGAAACGATAGAAGAAAGCCGGTCGAGGTGCATTTACGATGTCGGTGGGCAAAATTCAATGATGTCATAAAGATAACTCAGGCAAATGGTCCAGTTAAAACCGCATACGAGGTTGTCTATCATGTGTTTGAAGGTGGCTGGGGTGTTGCATCAGCCGAAGGGCGTGACTTTAAAAAGATAAAGGTCATCAGGGGTAACGAAAGCGGTTTTCTCACGGTCCATGTCATCAGCAGCAATCTGCCAGTACCTTGATCGCAGGTTGACTGAAGAAAAATACTTGGCGCCGTGAAGGCAATCCAGGCTGTCTTTTATGCATGGGAGCAGGTACTTCTCTTTTTTTTTGTGATCTTGTTAAGTTGCCAGTAGCCGAGGAAAAATCTCCAACTGTCGTCTTTCTTTTTAACAAGAATCACACGAGAAGCCCAAGGGCTGCAGGACGGCTCGATTATATCTTTGGCGAGCATCTTGTCGGCTTCCTTTTGAATGATGTGGCGCTCAGCTGAAGGTACCCAGCATGACTGTCGCTGGATTGGATGGTCATCGCCAGTGTTTATATGGTGCTTGACACCGCAGGTTTGATTTCAACTAGAGGACGATCACAAAGGTCAAAGACATCCCACTTACAGGACAGGAAGCGAAGAGATGGTCATTTTGATGGAGCGAAAGATCTGGAGTGATCATTTTGTTCAGGTTGATAGGAGACAGATCAGTTGAATAAGACGACATATGGGCGGTGTGTGAGCAAGCAACATCAGGTGAAGAGAAGGCTGAGATGAAGTAGTCGTAGGAAGTTGTCACCATAGTGAGCGCCATGCCCTGCGGGAGCACTTGTGAGCACAAGCTGAAATTCACCACCGCAAGACAAGATTGTACCATAGAGTTATAACAGTACGTGGAAAATCAATACTGTGCATCAACAGAACCGCAGTTATGGCAGCGATCACATACAGTCAAATCTCGATGTAATGAATCACGCGGGACCACCGAAAATCATTTGTTATTCTGAAAGGTTATAGTGAAAGCCACAAAATTAACCAGTCCGCCCATCGACCCATCAGTTCACAAGTTGTACCCATTTGAGTTATGCATGCAAATGTTGCTGTTGGCTGTCATCCCGCACTGTTGCCATTTTGCAGAGTTTCCACTGCCATACACCACCGAAGCACTGTATAGCCAGTGTTACACGCCCAAACAGACGCTGAGAGAACTACTGACAAAAAGGAAGCTCCATGTCACTTCCAAATAGCAATGTTTCTTATTTGTTGGTTGTCACATTTTGTCATGGACACCGCAACTGTCATTTGAGATGAGCACCTGAACTATCCTAAAGCACAAGCAAGCGTAAATGACACCTTCTGGAAAGTGCAAAGTGTGACCGTGTGGCATCCCCGCCGGTACAGAGGTTACTTTTCTCCACGTGCGCAGCTAGTGCGACCACAGAAGGACGCATGAAAGAAAGTGGCATGCGTAGAAACAAAAGTGAAAGAATTTGCTGAAAAGAAGGAAGAGACGTGCCTCCATCGCTAGGCGACAGTTGCCTGGGTGGAGCATGCGCTCACAAAACCCGACGTGTCTTTGCCTCCAGAATTGATTTAAAAAATTATCTGCCACACTTTTTTTTATTGAGCGCCATCTCATTTTTTCGGAACCCTTGTGCCATGGCGTCCGCTTTCTGCGCCTTGTCTGCTAGCCTACTGTTTTTGTTGCCATGAAAGATACATGCAAACCTAAGAACCCTCGATATCAGGCTTAATATTGCTACGGAACAGCCGCTGCACTGAGCAGGAAGACGACGTGGGCCCGCTTGATATAGCGTCGCCATTTTGGCCTTCCGTTAGCTTCCCTGTAAATATATTCTATATAGTATTGGGCTCAAGCTGCATGTAACCTTAATTTGGTGGAGGTGGACGTTCCCCGTACCCGTCATGGAGCTTCGCAGCGGTCGCAACGGCGACAGTGCAACTTCGGCTCCGGCTCGCGGCACTTCATCTACGCATCCCCCTCCGCCTGCCGCCCCGACCTACGCCGCCGTCTGCCCCCCTCGGGATTCTGATGTTTTCAACGGAGTCGTAAGTCCTGATGTTGACGACTGGCTCCGCTTATACGAACGTGTCAGCACCAGTTACAGGTGGGATCCGACTATTATGCTTGCGAGCGTTCTTTTCTGCCTCGATAGAGCTCCACTTGCATGGTTCCAGACTCACGAAGAGGAGATCTCGAGCTGGGATCTCTTCAAAGAGAAGCTCCGCGACTTTTTGGCACTCCGTTCGGTCGCCAAGTCAATGCCAAGAAAGCCCTTGCCACACGTGTACAGACGTCGACCGAGTCCTACATGTCGTACATTCTCGACGTCTTGGCCCTTTGTGCCAAGGCTGACCCGACCATGTCTGAGGACGATAAGGTTAATCACGTCCTCAAAGGCATTCCTGATGACGCCTTCAATTTACTGGTGTTTACGAACGTCACCAGCATCGATGCGATCCTTAAAGAGTGTCACCGTCTCAAGCATGAAAAAGCTGCCGGGTATCCCAGCACATCACGCGACTTCCCAACACAGCCGCTACGTCATCCTGTGACGTCTTCTTCCACCAGCCGTCACGATGTGACAACTTGACCCGCATCATTCGTCGTGCGGTCGAAGCGGCACAACCGGCGGCCCCTTCATTCCCGTCACCTGATCATTCTCCGGTGACAATCTCCTTGATCCAGGCCGTCGTCCATCAAGAGTTGTCCAACGTCGGCCTGCATTCGATAAGTTCCATACGCTCGGAACCTCTTTGTCCAAGCACGTCCCCACCGCGTTTTTCTTACTCCTTTTACGGACAACGCAACCCCTCCGAATGTAAAACCGTGGACGACAAGCCGATCTGTTTTAACTGCCGACGCATTGGACATGTCGCTCGCCACTGCCGCAGCCGCTGGACTTCTCCGATACGCCATTCTCCTGATTACCACCATCGTCCCTTTAGCGCGCCCTTTTCCTTCGCCCCTTCTATGCCCGCTCCATCATCTGACCCTGCGACACCTTTGACACGACCCCCCTACTCCCGCTCGCCTTCTCCCTCCCGTCGTCAATCGCGTTCGCCCCCGTCACGCCATGCTCCTTCTCCGACCTACTCGCCGTACCCCCGACCGGAAAACCAGACAGTGCAACTTCTGGAGGTGAAGCTTCAAAGACGACATTGGCTCAAAATCCTCGCTTCACCTTACCCACGAACAAGAATATTTTGGGCGTTCTCGTCGACAATGTTCATGTGTGCGCGTTGATTGACACCAGGGAGCATGTGTCCATTATGAGTGCTGCTCTTCGCCGTCGGCTCAAGAAAGTGCCGACGCCCGCCCTAAACCGATTTGTACAAGTCGCCGACGGAGGGACAGTCGCTATTGTTGGCATGTGCTCTGCCCGACTCACCATTGCTGAGAGACACACCGTCGTTCTCTTGACCGTCATTGAGCATTGCCGTCACGAACTCATTCTCGGTCTGGATTTCCTTGCCAATCATTCGGCCCTCATTGACTGTTCGGCCGGCTCACTTCGCCCTGACTTGCCTCTTCTTCCGACCCTGTGGACCCGCCTCCAAGCCGTTGGAGCTGCATGGATTTTATTCGCCTACCGCCTCAATCTGTGACGCACGTCGACTTGTCCTCACCAGCTGTACCTGACGGTAATTACGTGGTCGCACCAATTCCGGCAGTTATACTTACACATGGTGTTACCGTGCCGCGCACTGTGCTGACAATTACTGGCAACCGCACCTGCCTTCCCCTTGTCAATTTCGCGCATGTTCTGCCTCAGAGGATTTCATTGGCTATAATTAGCGCTTTGCAGGATGATGAGATCGAGCCATTCACAGTGGAAGATCGTTACAACTCAGCCCATACCGTGACGTCATCGCACTGTACTGATGTCGACATAGAGAAGATGGTTTCCTCTGACCTTACTTCTGCTCAAGCTGAAGCCCTTTGCCGCGTTCTCGACAGCTATCGCGACATTTTTTACTTTGACAATCGACCCTTAGGTCAAACGTCCGCCGTGACCCATCACATAAACACTGGCGATGCGAACCCTATTCACCGACGTCCATATCGTGTTGCTGCGTACGAACGAGCTGTTATCCAACAGGAAGTTACAGAGATGCTTGCAAAGGACATTATCGAGCCTTCCTGTAGTCCCTGGGCTTCTCCCGTCGTACTTGTCAAAAAGAAGGATGGAACGTAGCGTTTTTGTGCAGAGAATCGCCACCTGAACAAAATCACAACAAAAGGACGTCTACCCTTTCCCACGTATTGATGACGCTCTAGACTGCTTGTACAGTGCTACCTCATTTTCTTCTGTCGACTTACTGTCCGGCTACTGGCAGATATCCGTCGACGACATGGACCGAGAGACGACTGCATTTATTACCCCTGACGGCCTTTATCAGTTCAAGCTGACGCCTTTCGTTCTCTGTAACGCGCCCGCCACCTTCGAACGAAGGATGGAATCTTTGCTTCAGGGGTTGAAGTGGTCCACCTGTTTGTGCTATCTGGGCGACGTCATCGCTTATTCGCCCACATTTGACACGCATCTAGACCGTCTTTCAGCGATTGTTGACGTGTTCCGCTGCGCCGGTCTCCAGTTGAATTCGTCAAAATGTCCCTTCGCTCGCCGCCAAATCACTGTCCTTGGACACCTCGTGGACGCCAGAGGCGTGCAACCTGATCCGGACAAAATTCGCGCCGGTACGAACCTTCCTGTTCCGAAGTTTACCAAGGATGTTCGTAGTTTCGTAGGGCTGTGCTCTTATTTCCGACGATTTGCGAAGGACTTTGCGAACATCGCACGTCTTCTGACCGACCTCTTGAAGAAAGATGCCCCATTTTCTTGAGGACCTGACCATGCCGCATCTTTTTCGCAGCTCACTACTCTTCTTATCACGCCTCCAATTCTGGCCCACTTTGACCCGTCTGCCTCAACGGAAGTTCGAACTGATGGCAGTGCTCACGGCATAGGAGCAGTGTTAGCACAACGCCAGCGTGGACATGATCGCGTTATAGCCTCTGGCAGCCGACTTCTATCAACTGCTGAGCGCAATTATTCAATCACAGAGCGCGAGTGCTTCGCTCTTGTGTGAGCTGTTGCGAAGTTTCATCCATACTTCTACGGACGCCCCTTCTGTGTCATCACTGATCACTACGCGCTCTGCTGGCTATATCCTCGCTCAAGGACACCACGGGACGACTCCCTCGCTGGGCGTTACGCCTGCAAGAATATACCTTCTCCGTGGTATATAAGACGGGACGCTTGCAGCAGGATGCCGATGCTGCCCCGTCGACGAACCGGCTGATGCGAACGCCATCGCTTGCGTTTTCTCTGTGTCCCAGTTGCTTGTAATCGGCAACGAGCAATGCCGCGATCCTTCATTATGAGTCCTCATCGACCACCTGGATTCAACGCCTGGCTACGCCTCTCTCCGGATGTTTCCCCTTAAGGAGGGGACATTAGACCGCCGCAATCTCGATCCACATGACCTTCACCTTCTGCTCGTAATTTCATCACACCTGAATTCGACTGTCCTCCAACAACTTCACGACGCTCCCTTGGCTGGACACTTGGGCGTCTCGCGCACATACGACCGTGTTCACCGTCGATTCTTTTGGCCGGGTCTAGCCCGCTCCGTGCGGCGCTACGTTCCCGCTTGTAGCGCCGGAAGAAGCCCTCCACACCTCCAGCTGGATATCTCCAGCCGATGGACATCCCACCGGAACCCTTTTTCCGTGTTGGTCTAGACCTTCTTGGGCCGTTTCCTCTCTCGGGCTCCGGAAATAAATGGGCCGCCGTCGCTACTGATTATGCTACGCAGTACGCAATCACCAGAGCCCTTCCGACAAGTTGTGCTACTGACGTTGCTGACATCATTTTAATGCACGGTGCTCCGCGCCAATTACTCACTGACCGTGGCCGCAGCTTTCTGTCGGCAGTCGTCGAGGACATCCTCCGCTCCTGCTCGACAAAGCACAAGTTCAGCACGTCCTACCACCCACAGACCAACGGCCTCACGGAGCGCCTCAACCGGCCCATCACCGACATGCTTTCAAAATGAATGAATGAATATATGATGTTTAATGGCGCAAGGGCCAGGTGCGGCCAATAAGCGCCATGCTAGTGTTAATGGGTTCGCAGTGGACCGATGTGTTCTGTGAACTTAATGTGACGTGGCTGTAAAAGGCCTAACAGAGTTCATATATATAACATAAAATCTACGTGAAGTAAAATTATGGGAATGATTATTGACGTGTAATATGAAGATTAGAATGCATAATGGTGCAATATATAAAGTCTGTGAGTTGCTAAAATTGTCTAGAGCACTACTGCCTCACCAGAGCCCTTGAAAGCCAAGGGCCTAGAGGCATGTGCTTTACAAAGAAAACTATCGTAGCAGCATTCTCTGGAAAATAGATGCGCTACGAAATTAATGGGCTTGTGACATGGAGCACAACATCTTTCAAAAAGGTGAGGACTGCTTTGGTCTTAAAAAGCGGTTCGTCACCAAGGAACATAGCCGGATGCAGGGGAATACAATGGCTCTATGCAAAAGGAAAATGCTTTCTCTTGTCTCTTTCAGCTTCCCGGCACTCCAGGAAGACATGGAGGACGGTCAACCGGTCACCACGTCTACCACAGGTTGGAGGCTCGTTGCCGGTCAAGAGAAAGTTGTGAGTGCCAAATGTGTGTCCTATTCTCAGTCTAGTGAATAGGACATCGGTTCTTCGTACTTTCGTAGTTGGGTGCCAGGAACCTAACTTCGGCTTAATTAGGTGAAGCTTATTACATGTTTCTGCGTCCTGCAAGCGTTGCCAGTGGTTTCGGAGTTTGTTTCTTAGAAAAGGCTTTATGTCTGTGGCAGGGACAGCAGCAGAACGAATGCCTTGCGATGCTATTGATTTGGCGATCTCGTCGGCAAGCACATTTCCCTCGATTCCTCTATGGCCAGGAACCAAACATATTACTACATGCCTATGTGATAAGTACATCTTACATAAGAGTGAGTAGAGTTCATTGAAGACAGGATTCGTATGCTTTTGAAAAGAAATGAGTGCTTTTACAAGACTTAACGAGTTTGTGGATATGATGGCTTTGTCGAGTTTCAGTTTCTTTATATGTTTTACTGCACACAGTACTACGTAGACATCTGAAGCGAAGGTACTTGTTATAGGGTTCAACACGTCAGATTCAGTCAGATTCAGCATGTGATTTTGAAGCGTCTGTGTAAAACGCGGAGCAGGAGTACTTCAATTGAAGCTCACGGAAATGCATGGCAATTTCAAGCTCAGGAGCGTTCTTTGTGACCTTTACAAAGGATACGTCACATTCTATCATCTGCCACTGCCAAGGCGGTAATAGCTTAACTGCAGGCATTCGGCGATATTCGAGAAATGGGACGTCCATTTCTTCGCGAAGTTCTCTTACATGCAGTGAGAAAGGTAATCTCATAGAGTGTCTATTACGAAAAAGTGTTTCACACGTCAAGTTGTTAACGGTTGTGAAACACGGATGTTCCTTATTAGAGCGCACTTTCAGAAAATAGTTAAAGCTGATGTATGTTCTCCGAAAATGGAGTGACCACTTACAAACTTTCAACAGGGCTTGTTCTAAATGCGCCAGTGGCCAGGCGGATTCCTAGATGGTGAACGGGGTCTAACATCTTTAGCGCGCTCGGGGCGGCAGAGTGATATACTACGGCACGATAGTCTATTCGTGATCGAACTAGGCTCCTGTAAAGATTCAACAGGCACTTCCTGTCGCTACCCCATGTTGTGTGGGATAGGATTTTAAGTAGGTTCATTGTTTTTATACATATTGTTTTTAGACATTTTGTGTGTGAAATTAATGTAAGCTTGGAGTCAAGTATAACACCTAGAAATTTGTGCTCATTGTTAAAAGAAATTTGTTGTCCGCCCAGTTCTAGAAAAGGATCTGGGAACAGGCCTCTCTTTCTTGTAAAGAGAACACAGCAACTTTCGTGGGGCTTGATTTTAAATCCATTTTGGTCTGCCTACATGGACACCTTGTTTAGGGCCTGCTGTACCTGTCTCTCGCAGACTGTGAGGTTGCATGATTTGAAGCCTATTTGTATATCGTCTACGTAGACGGAATAAAAAATAGCTGGTGGTAATGATGCCCGAAGCGTGTTCATCTTTACGACAAAGAGCGTGCAGCTGAGTACTCCACCCTGGGGTACCCCAGTTTCCTGTATGAATGTACGCGACAGTGCAGCATCTATTTTCACCCGAAATGTACGGTTTTCTAGGTAGCTCTCTATAATAGTTAACTTATTGCCGCGGATGCCCAGCGTCGAAAGGTCGCGCAGGATATCGAACCACCTAGGTTGTGTCGTACGCTTTTTCCATATTCAGAAATACAGATAGAAACGATTGTTTGTGCACGAAGGCATCACGAATGCTCCCTTCGATGCGCACGAGATGGTCGGTTGTAGATCGCCCTTCCCGAAAACCACATTCAAATGGGTCAAGCATTTTACTTCACTCTAGGAGATGTATGAGACGGCGATTGATCATTTTTTCAAAAAGGTTACAGAGGCAGCTTGTAAGCGCTATGCGACGGTAGCTAGTGAGCAATGAAGTGTCTTTACCATGCTTCAAAACAGGGATCACAATAGCCTACTTCCACTTTGATGGGAGATAACCAGCAGCCCAGATAGTATTGCGAAGTGTAAGTAGCGTGATTTGTGTGTCGGGGTGTAGGTGCTTAAGCATATCATACATGATTCTATCGGGGCCTGGTGCAGAGCTCCGACGTACTGACAAGGAAGCTTTAAGTTCCGCAATCGTAAAAGGACGATAATAAGGATCGTTTGGGAGGGATTTCCAATTAAGTGGCTTAAGTGCGTGTATTGCTTTATGTTTAAGAAAGTTCTCCGAATACTGAGCGGAGCTAGACACGCGCTCGAAGTGTTCACGAAGAGCATCAGCCTGGTCTTCCAACTTGTTTCCTTCTGTATCAAGAAGGGGCAATGGCTGAAATAGTGTTCCTTTAGTCTCCTCAGCCCGTTCCATAATTTTGCCTCATGTGTGAGGTAGTTAATGCCGGACAAGAATCTTTCCCAGTTTGTCTTCTTTGCTTGCCTTCGCGTCCGCCTTCCCTGGGATTTAATGTTTTTAAATTGTATCAGATTTTCTGTAGTGGGGTATCGGCGCAGTATGTCCCACGCTTTATTTTGTTTTTTCCGCGCCTCCTTGCATTCCTCATTCCACCATGGAACTCGTCTATGGATGAGATACCCCTTGATTGTGGGATGAAGTTATTCGCTGCCTCGATGATAAAAGCGGTAAAATACGCTACCGCGTTGTCAATACTAAAATCGGTGATAAAATCTCGTGATAGGTAGGTCGATTCCTTAAAATGCTGCCAGTCGGCAGAATAGCTTCAACCGAGACGTATATGAAGGGCATTGATGTTCTTCAATCAAGTTTAAAAGTATCGGAAAATGGTGACTTCCGTATGGATCTTTAATAACGCTCCACTCTACGTAAGGGAAAAGATCTGCGGAGCCGATAGATAGGTCCATGGAAGAATGTGAGTGGTGATACATATATTATAAGTCGGTTCGTTTTTATTGAAGGCATGTTCCCGTGTTTACTAAAGAGTATTCTACTAATCGACTTCTCGCGTCGCATCGTGAGTCTCCCCACATCGTGTGGTGAGCATTATAATCTCCCACAAGTATGTAAGGTTCGGGAAGTTGGATAACAAGGTTGTAAAAGTCTGTTTTCTTTAGATGATCGTTCGGGGGTATATAAATAGAACAGACAGTGATTAATTTATTAAAGAGAATAGCCCGTCTGCCACTGCCTCAAGGGTCGTCGGAAGGGCGACGTGTCGGCAAGCCACAGACTTGTCCGCTATTATTCCTACTCCGCCAGAGGCGTTAGCCTCATCGCGGTCTCTTCGGAAGATGAAGTAATTGCGAAGAAGGTTTGTGTTTGTAGGTTTCATATGTGTCTCCTGAACACACAGCAACTTGGGATTGTGTTTGTGTAGTAGTTCTCTAATGCCATCGAGGTTATTCAGAAGTCCTCGTACATTCCAATGTAGTATTTGTGTACCCATTATGCTATTTGTGTTTATTGATGTGTGTTCAAGACACGAGGATTAGCTCACGGGCCTTTTTCAGGCACCATGACGGGAGTTTTGTCTCTTTTGGAGCGATCGAGAGTGCCTCACCGCTCCTTAGGCGCTGGTGGCGCCGTCTTGCTGGTGGTTCTGTCCATTGCCTCTTGCGAGGCGCTGGACACGCCCTCTTCCGAGCGCTTTGTTTGGCGTGAAGGCCTCGGCACGTTGGACGAGGCCTTTGAGGTCACCTGCCCGGAGGTAGATGGCCCCTTCTGCGGGGTTGGCGTAGCAGCACTAGCTGCAGCCACCGGGGAGGGGTGGGGGGGCGGATGGCGTCACTGCCGCCTCACTAGGTGTGGGACGGTCAGCCGCCGGAAACCGTAGTGGCGCGGCCCCCTGACGCGCCACTTCGGCAAATGTGTTCTTAGGCAGGTATGCCACCCGCCTACGTGCCTCCTTGAACGATATATTTTCTTTCACTTTGATCATGACAATTTCTTTTTCTTTTTTCCAAGACGGGCACGATCGCGAGTACGCGGCGTGCTCTCCGTCACAGTTTACACAATGCAAAGAGTTCTCGCAAGCTTCAGACGTGTGTTCATGGGCACTGCATTTCGCACATGTTTGGCGACCTTGGCAGCTCTGCGAGCTGTGCCCGAAACGTTGGAATTTGAAACATCTCAGGGGATTCGGCACATATGGTCTTACACGGAGCTTGATGTACCCGGCCTCGATTGACTCGCGCAGGCCACTTGAATTGAAAGTGAGTGTTAGATGTTTGGTCTCAATATCTTTACCATCTCGCCTCATCTTGATTCTTTTCACATCTATAACATTCTGTTCACTGAAGCCCTTCAAGAGTTCATCCTCAGTGAGCTCCAGCAAATCATCGTCCGAGACAACGCCATGGGTGGTGTTCATCGTACGGTGCGGGGTTACTACTACTTGGGTCTCCCGAAATGATACTAGTTTAGGCAGTTTCTCAAATTGTTTCTGATCGCGGAGCTCTAAGATGAGGTCACCGCTAGCCATCCTCGACGCCTTATAGGCTGGGCCAAAAACTTCGGTAAGGGACTTCGATACAAGGAATGGTGAAATTGTTCGCACTGGTTTACCTGGTGTTTAAGGTAACGAGGGAAAGATTATTTTTGCCGATCAAAAAATTGGAATAGTTCATCGGTGCGCCCTCTTTTCTGAGGGCGATCAGGGACTGGGGGGAAGGAGCTAGCCATAAAGATGTGTCCAGTGTCATGAATTCATGCTAAATCCGCTTTCGTGCAAAACTATAACGGCAGCGCTTGAGATTTCAAGAGCTATATTTTATACGCTTCGAAATTGTTAGGAATCTGTCATATAAACGCTTCAGGTCGCTTATAATTCTACACACTGGCTAAAACCCGTCAGTAGGCAAACTGAACAGGCTGATAGAGTTGTTTCTCTCCAGATTTAACGGGTAGAAAGTGTTCACGTGAGTGTACCAAAGCCTCATGCGACCATGAAGTCATACTGAAGAGCACGCGATGGCGCGCGGTAGTTATACTGTTGTGTATAACTCTTAGCTGTCAAATCGAAGAGGCTGATTGCGCGGTCTTTGCATAATGCACAGGGGTGAAATATCAGGAACTGACGGTTACCACTCACGCGGGACGGACTTGGAGCGGGCGCGCGTTCTCCTTCCGCGTGAACGGCGGTCGCAGCGGCGGAGCAGTGGGGCAGTGGCGACTCCACCGCGGTGCGGTGGGAGGAGGAAACAGATCCCATTGCAAAGGCCGTACGAGAAGCGCGCGCACTCCTCGAGACCGGTCATGACACTGAATGTTGTATGTATTTCAATTCTTTGCAACTTTAGTGTCAGGGATGCTCCAAGTTTGACTACATTGCGCACCGTGATGGCTGGAACAACGTCTCGGCGTCTCTGCTAACACCGCTGTGCCACGCGGAAGCTACCGCTGTCTCTGATGATTTATTTGCTGTTGGTTCGCGCATTTCTTTAAGGAAATGGGTAGTTGACGAATGACAAGCACATCATTTTAGTCAATATACAAAAGGCACAGTGGCAAAGACGCTGAAATGGGAAGTGGTCGCACCAGGTGTCCAAATCTGTCATGACAGCAGATAAGTACAAGATTCTGATGAATATCGCCGAGGTATATTGGGACTCGTTGGTCATGGAGGCAAGGTACATGTGCACTGCTGGATTGTATAAATAGTGCAGGTACGTTTCTGTTTTGATTTACTGCTAAGGTGCGGATATTGTCTGATATTTCGAGGAGGTGAGGTAGCAGCTGACGAACTTGGATGTATAATGCTGGCAATGCCAGCACTCAAAAATGTGCTACCTAGAAATTTGGACTCGTTGAACAGGAACCGCAGCAGCACAGTGATCAGCCTGATCAGTTGCCGCGCATTTATGCGTGCGCATAAATGCGCGGTGAACAAGCGCTTATTGTACGCACACTCTCTTTACCTGCAAGCAAATCTGAAAGTGAGATTTGCACTTGACCACAAGGCTTAGTACGGCGTGCACAACGTGGCTACGACGAAGTTTTCCCACTACCTTTTGATTCCTAAATCTTCTGTTATCTATTTTACGTTATAGATATGGACAAGATGACAGATGCTTCGCTTAGCTGTGGGTATTACAGCCAGGTTGCGCATAGTTTCTCTCATAGAGAACTTGTTGTTCATCACCTGAACGTAACTGATTACACTCCAACCTCCTTGCGTCGCTACCTCTGGCTATAATGCCAACTAATTAAAGAGAGAATTTTGTTTCTACGTAAGGTAACGTAAATTGACCTGTTACGTGGATCTTAACTAATTTTGCGTGTTGCTCTACATTCGAAGTACCCTGAATATATGTGGCCAGAACTGTGTTCACCGCTGAACTGCCTGTTTTCTTCAGACGCTGATATGAGATCCAATTTCCATGACAATCACATCTTCAAATACTGCTCTATCACCTACTGGAGTACTGCAATGCCACCCCATAATTATTTTTGGTAATGGTACGTACGTGGAGTACCTAAACATACCGGTTAACTTAGGAATACCTGAAACTGATTTTTCCTGACGTACCATACGCCATGGCTCCACATTGTGCGTGCATGAACCCGATATGATAGCCTCATTCAAATAAAGATTAAGTACTATGGAGACACTTGCATTACAGACTGCATTACCAGGCAGGCTGTCATATGAAATTACATGTTGCAACGCGCATACACTGACCATTTTACTGATTCTGCCGATCCTTTGGTCTAGCGCCAAAATGTTCAAAAATAAACGCAGCTACATTAAGATCTCCCTAGCTAACACATAAGATGCGTGCCCACCTGTCCCATATGATGGTGGCCACCATTGCCAAAGCAGTCGCAGCGCTGCTTATGGAACAGCTGGGAGGGAAGCTCCGCGTTATTCCTGAACTCGCTGGATCTGTTGGTCACGTAAGTCGGCGCGTTGCGGCGAGAGATGGGCAAGCCATGGAAAACGGGATTGTAAGACGGAGCGGCGGAGTGGTGCATTGAGAGACAGCTGAAGTGTGGTCGGCTGGCTGGACCCACAAGTTATAGTCTTTGGAAGTAGACAGACGGCGCCAGTCCGCCATGACTCTTGGCGGTGAGGTACCAGTAGCCCATCGCCTCTTTGGATTAGGATCTCGACGAGCACGTGGCAGCTAAGCTTCGTGTTCCAACCCCCTCTCAGAATGTTTAGCGGGATGTTTTAGAGTGCCGCTCTTAAGCGCTCGTTCCTGCGTTTAGCATTGGTGGCAGCAGCCTAACTGAGCTAAGGAGCTGAGCACAGCGGTGAAGGAAAAAGAGAGCTCTCGTCTCCACGGAGAGCTCTCCCACAAGACGTGCAATATGCCTTTTGCAGCAAAAACCGCTACAAGCTGGCGCCAGTGCAGTGCGCATTGTTCAGTGCTCCATGAGCGGAGGTGGTGGAAGGCGGCTCTTGTCAATCGTGCCCATGTGTCACCCACACGCACCTCTCACAATCTCCCGATTAGCAAGGCAGTCGCGCCGCGCCACACTTCGCACTGTTTCCAGTATGCAGCACGAGGCAGATTGTCCATGCTAACTGCGCTACCTAGTGTTCCCTTCGTAATATAGACCGAGTACCCATCTAACCATCATACAAAATACTGACATGTCAATGAAAAAAAATATAGACCTACGCTATAATTTCGCATTTGGTAGTATCGTAATTGTCTGTGAATTTTTTTTCCGATGGCGCTTCATCTTTTATTGAATTAGTCATCACATGTTCGTTTTACTACATTCTGTTAGAGTAGCGTTTTTGGGTGTATTTTTAATTTGCGTTGGACATTTTTTTATCGCTTCATAAGAATCATAAATTCCCACTACGAGGGCTTTATGCTGCGCAACGCGTTATTTTCTGACTCGGACGGCTTCGGCGAAGCTTTGCGCCGTTTGCATGCATTCTTTTTCACCATGCCACCGGCATGATTTATTTTATTAAACTAAAGATTTGTGTTTACGTCGCCTCGTGTCCAATGCCTGTGGTCCAGGGCCATTGCGAGCCTCATCTCTCATTGGCAGTTGTGAACCGTACGGAAATGTAGGCGGGATGAATTTGTTGTCGCCCCATGCCCCCAGTTTCAGAGACTGCAAATAACCTTCAATCTTTGACAGTGCTTTATCATTAAACAGGGGCACACAGTCACAATACTATAGCTAGGGCAGGGCATCTGCTCCGCCCTTTGTGCATGCTTTCCTGCGCTTGCTGCGAAGTGTCGCATAAATTGCTGGAGTCGCAAATAAGCTCAGCGGCAGTTGCTAGAAGTTATTTTCGGGCTCGCGCTGTCTGTTGTACGACGAGGCATCTTCTACATATGGGAAAGAGTTTTGCGAGGCGTATGGCAGTGATGTAACTTTACATGGCCGCAGTTTCTGCTGCCAGTGAAATGGACGGAGCACCTAGCGCCATGTCCGCGCATGTGTTTGAGACTACAAACAACGTGGAAGTTTGAAGCCGTGATTTACACTTCGACCACACATTGTCATGGAATGTCCACATTGAAGAGCTCGCAAAGCGCTTACGTGCTGTGTGCGTTCATTTGTATGCCCTAAAATCTTTCTGTGATGTGAATATTCGTAAAATAGTTTACAAGGCGCTTGGGGAATCAATCATAAAGTACGGAATAACAATTTATGGCTTTTCTTCTTCTAGTAGACTTAAGATAATTAACCGCATCCTAAAAAATTGCCTATAGCCTCTCGTATGGCACATTTGGTCATGGGGAAGATCTCTTGCTGAGTATGTACCAGTCAGACATGTTGTTTGTCGAGCAACAAGTTTTGTTCGACGCCATGTGTAAAAGTTATTTTTCTACTTAATTCAAAAACTTGAACGTGAAATCTCGCAGCTTACGTCAGACAGAAAAGTATGTGGTACCTCGTGTGTACACAAACTACGGCAAGAGAACTCGTGCTTTCACGTGCCGGCTACTTTCAATAAATTGAATGAGAATGATATCGCGGGAACATTTAAACAAATAAAATCACATTTAAGGTCATGGGTGATACGTAATGCCCATATTCTTTGAAGTTTTCTTCGGGATTTGAAGCATGCGAACCTGATTGTGAAGTCATCTCTAATGTCAATGTGTATTTTTTTTTCCCTGTTGACGCAATAATACCTGTTGTTCAAATAATATCTTTTGTTCACTTTTGCAATATCATTTTTTCCTGTATTCTTTTTATTATTTATTTATTTGTACACATATCAGTACTACCAGCTGACTGCCCAGCCTCCCACACAAGCAATGTTGCTTATGCGGACTGGATCTGTAACCATGACATGACTGGATGTAATAAAGATTATTATTATTATTATTATTATTATTATTATTATTATTATTATTATTATTATTATTATATTCCTTTCATGAATGTGCTGTTGCTACCGCATACTCTCTGTAGTTCTATGCCATGGTTGAGCAGCAATGAGTAGTTGAGAAACACATGCAGTGGTCATAACAGCGTGGATACCGTTCAGCTACAAAATAAGTACTGCTCTTCATTTTAGAAGCGTTGAAATTGCTATATGTAGATACATTGCGTGACTGCCTCATTTGTTGGACGAACAAATGATTAGTAATAAGAGGTAAACATAGTGTTGATAAATACAAAAGTCAATACAAAAGAATATTGTCGCGTATACCCAGTTGTAGTATAGACGCTGAATGAGGCTCCAGGCGTTTGCACTTCACGAATCGTAAGCGTCGATGCGTGAAGCCGAGACGAACTTCGTTCGCCTCTTCTTTAGTCCCCTTGCTGTGCCATACCATGTGGCAATATAAACAGCCTTCTTCAAATCTTTCTGATTTTTCGTCATTTCAACTGTCCAATTTCAGAAGGAGCTTTGCTAAATTAACGAAGACATTTTTTAACATTTACAGTTTGTGCCGAGTGAAGTGTGACCTCTTGGTATCACAGCTTCGGAATACAGCAAACGACGTAGTGTCATCGTCCCAACCCATCTGCAATGCTCTGGTATTTGCAGTTTCTGGCATGAATACAGCGGGGTAGCGGCTGTGAAGCAACAAAAGCAACGATGTGGCATTGGCCAGTTGCCTTCGCCCAAAAAGACCACTTTGTCGTGACGGCTGTGGCAGAAAGGATCTTCCACGTCCGCCGCCAAGGTCTGGTCGCTGGCTAACACTCCTAAGGTTCTGCAAGGAAACATATATTCCCAAGACAGTGGACGAGGAAACAGCGCCGCGGTAGCTCAATGCGTAGAGCATCGCACGCAAAAGGCGAAGCTAGTGGGATCGTCCCCCAGCTGCGGCAAGTAGTTTTTAACGCGATAGCGTTAAGGAGCTAGTGTCGCAGAAAAGCCGGTGTCGTCGGCGTTGGCGGCGTTGGCCGTGAGCGATAAATCACGGCAGGCACTTCATAAATAAAAAGCAGCTTCGAAGATGGGCTGGGTGGGAATCGATCCAGGGTCTCCGGAGTGTGAGACGGAGACGCTACCACTCAGCCACGAGTTCGATGCTTGAAAGCAGTACAAAAGCGCTTCTAGTGAATGCGGTGTTGCTTTAAAAACGTGCCGTAGAAAGTTATACTGCGGTGTATATCGGTAATTATGAGCATGTAACTTACAGAAATCGCATTTACATGAGTAGCGAAGTACGTTTCCGTACATTGCTTCTGTGCTTACCTAAAGCCCCTTGATCTCCCAAAGCAGCGCCATTCACTTCCCTCCTCTTCCGCTCGGCGCGGCCTCGATGGTGGCGCCGCCGGTGGTGGGCCTGGCGTTGCAGACGACGGCTAACACGCTACGGGAGGAAATCCGCAGAAAAGTTCGTTCGAGCCCTGCGGAGCAGTTTTTTTCAATCGAGATCTTTCTTCGTCAGTCGGTAACTGGCCGTTAGAATTTCGTGTTGGAATTGCGGAAGAAATAGAAAAAATGACCATTATTCAAGGCGTATTTAAGGCGTAAAGCGCGCGACGTTGAGAGTTCGTGTTGCTGAAACACGACGCACGCACGCGGTGTACTCAAACACGCGCGTAATTACCAAAGTTTCAGGTGTTGACAGCGTGAAAGTATGTGTACGTAAGTTCATAGGTTCATTTACGTACCTGCAGGATACTTTTGTTCGGCCGGCGCGTGAGAGATTGCTGACCACACACAAGCGGAATGGCTGTGTGCGGTCAGCAATGCCTGGCAACAGGGCCGTTTCTTCCATTGCGGGGTGCTTTGGTAATCGTAACGATATATTGTTTTTTTTTAGAAGTACTGCTCCAGGAGGGCACAAGTAATGGCTAACGGAGGTCTCTGAAGAGCACGTGACATTACAATAATGCAGGCGTCGCAGGGAGTGTTCGCATACAAAATTGACTGTCCGCAATCTTATACCCCCTTGGTATGCACAGGCTTCGGCGGGCCCCATCCAGCCCTGGTGCTAGCTTTAGTGTTCCCGTGGCCGCTTTGGTGCCCTGGAGGCGCCGTCAATAATACGAAATAATAACAAGGTGTTACAACTAGTAAATAAAATTTATTGAAGAAATACAATCGCGCCGAGGCGCCAACTTCTAAAGCAGCGCTAGCGCGCCCGCGCGAGTATTATGAAACGCCAACAAGGAATTTACCGGCCCACGTACGACTCTACGATTAAAGTGCACGTTAAACATCCCCAGGCGAGCTAGATAAAGTTATCCGGAGCCATCCACTACGACCTGGATCCTAGCTTTAGTCGCTTCGGAACGTTAAAAACGTTAATCACCACAAACCAAATCAATACATGCGGGCGTACATTCGAAGCTAAAAGACTGCATCGTAAGTCATATTGAGCCTTGCAAAAGCATCGAGAATGTGTTAACTTCTGGTGGAGCTCGAAACACAACCTGAATAAGGTCGCTTTTATGTCACAGGCCAGCTGCAGATGCGTGCATTTCACCGCAAGACGAAACTACATGAAACAAAGAGAGCACATTCGAAAAAAAAGTCAAACAACGCGCTTAAAACCACGCAGAACATCAGCACACACTTGTTCGAAGCGTAAGGCGTGAACTAGGCTCGAAATAGGAGGTTGTGAGTAGCCGTGCGTTCTTTGCCACTTCCTCGAAGTCAGCCCGCCCGATCCTGCGAATCCACACTTCTTTTTGCGTTGTGCCCGCCGGATGGCAAAGCAAAAGGCTTTTCGCCCTCGCTGTGTCTGTTGCGGCAATCGAAGGCGCAGCAGCATGGCATCGCAATTAAGTTCTCGGCCCTACACATTCTATTACGCTAACGCACTCCGTCAGTCCGCCTGCCGTACTTCCGTCGCGCAGGCCCAACAATGGAGGTCGGCGCGCGCTGGAAAGAAAAAAATATACAAAAGCATGGCGCCTGCTTCGCGCTGGAAAGAAAAAATATAGAAAAGCGCGGCGCCTGCTTCCACGTCACACAGAATGGCCAATGGGGGAGCAGAGGAGGCTGGGGCGACAGGAGGCGTGGAGGAGGACGCGCCAGGGTGAGCGGGGTGTCGGAAAGATCTAAGAATGGCGCTACTTTTGAAAAATTGAGAGGCTTTATGCTGGATGGACGGATGGATGTTATGAGCGTCCCCTTTGGAACGGGGCGGTGGCTTGCGCCACCAAGCTCTTGCTACTATGCTGCCTAATATCCTACCTAGGTTAACCAATGAAAAAAAAAACACTATGAACTACCACGTCCAAATTTTCTGATACCCTATTGCGAACTGTGCTTTTGTACGTCTCCGTCCTTTGTCGTTTCCCTACTTTTCTTCCACCAATCCTCCAATCGCCTCTTACTGATGTCTATTGCGGACCTGTTTGCTTTACCACTGCTCCCGCTGAACCCAAGGGCTTCAAGGAGGCCAGTGGTGCCTAAATCGACCGCTGGATAGACGTATTCACATTCTAATAAAATATGCTCAGTCGTTTTCCTAGCTTTACCGAAGCAAGCACATGCTTCTTCTTCCTTCTTATATCTCGCTTTATAGGTGCGTGTTCTAAGGCATCCCGATCTCGCTTCGAAAAGTAATGAGCTTCCCTTTGAGTTATCATTAATGGTTTCTTTCCTAATTTCGTTTTTTCCCCTTAAGTAGTTACTCATGGCAGGTTTCTTTTCCATTGCCGCCACCCATGAGATTAATTCAGCCTCTCTGACTTTCCGCTTGACCTTCTTTGTTGCTGTGTTGCCCACCCCACAGGCCGCATACTTGCTGGTAATCTTCCTAGTTCTTTTCCTCCACTGTGAATCAATGTTTTGCCTGTACAGATACATGAACACTCTCCCAGCCCATTTACTTTCCTCCATATTCCTCAGCCGTTCTTCATACTCAATTTTACTGCGAGCTTCCCTCACTTCAAAACTAGTCCAGCCCATATCCCGTTGCACAGCTTCATTTGTAGTCTTCCCGTGAGCGCCCAATGCGAGGCGACCCAGTGACCTTTGGTTCCCGTCGAGTCCTGATTGTACCCCTGATTTAAAGCAAACAACCGCATTTCCAAAAGTAAGTCCTGGAACCATTACCCCTTTCCACATACCTCGGAGGACCTCGTACCTATTGTATCCCCATAGCGCTCTGTGCTTCATTATGGCTGCATTTCTCTTCCCCTTGACTGTTATGGTTTGTTCCTGTGTTTCCATATATCCGTTGCCTTCGTTTATCCATATACCAAGGTATTTATATTCTGTTACCCGAGGTATTTCTTGGCCCTGTATCTCCACTGTCTGTTCACTGTTTTCATTGAATACAATAACACCTGATTTTCTAACACTAAATTTCAAACCAAAATTGTTGCCTTCCTGTCCACAGATATTAACCAGACGTTGCAAATCACTTTGGTTGTTTGCGAGCAACACAATGTCGTCCGCATAAAATAAACCTGGGAGTTGTTGCTCTATTACTGTACCTGCCTGTTTGTATGAGAGATTAAACCCGATATTACTTCCTTCTAGCGCCCTCTCCATCCTCACCATGTACATCATAAACAGCAGCGGGGATAAAGGGCACCCCTGCCTCAGTCCCTTGTTGATATGAACTTTCTCCGCGCTCCTCATCCCTTCCCATTTAACGCAAACAGTATTTTCTAGGTAAATCTCTCTCAAAAGCTGTATACAATCGTTACCTAAGCCTTCCCCTTCCAGAATATCCCACAAAATGCTGCGGTCTACGTTGTCGTATGCTCCTGTAATGTCCAAAAAGGCCACATACAACGGTCTGCTTTCTGCTTTTGATATTTCAATACACTGAGTAAGAACAAACAAGTTATCATCCAAACGCCTACCTATTCTAAAGCCATTCTGAAGCTCCCCCAAAATGCCATTATTTCCTGCCCATGCTTGAAGCTTTAATTTGATTGCCTGCATTGCTAGCCTGTATATTACCGATGTTATGGTCAACGGTCTGTACGAGTGAATTCTGTCTTTCTCCCCCTTACCTTTATTAATTAAATTCATTCTACTTTGTCGCCAACTGTCTGGTATTCGTCTATCTTTTAAAGTTTTTTCAACTGCTTTCACGAGAGCTTCCTTACTTTTTGGTCCCAGTTCATTTATCAGCCTAACGGGAACCTCGTCTAGCCCTGTGGCTACGCGCTTAGGAATTTTCTCTTCCGCTTTCTTCCAGTTTAAATTTGTAAGCACTAGCTCCTTTCCCCCTTGGGTCTCTTTCATGCTCTTTTTTTCTTCAAATACAACCTCGTCCTTGCCTTGGAAAGATTCGGCTGTTACTTTTTGGATGTAATTTATTGCTGCTTCTCCTTCCAGTCTGTTTTCATCTTCGTCTAGGATATGTTGTTGTATTGTTGTTGACTTCCTGCCTAATAATTTTATGTGATTCCAAAATATTCTAGGTGCGGCCTTCTTTTTCTCACGTATTTCTGACAACCAACTTTTACTTTCACCTTTTAATTTTGCTTGCACCAGTATTTGAACCATAGACTTTTTCTCCCGGTATATTTCCCATTTACTGGTTACTTTATCCTGTGGCAACTGTGCCTTCTTTGCTTGCCTGTGCTCTCGAGATGCTTTCTGTCGTTCGGCGATCGCTTCACGTATCTCCTTGTTCCACCAGCTTTTCGGTTTCTTTTCTTCCTTTCCAATGAACATGTTGTTTCTCTTTCCGTATTTCTGTCGTTACTACACTTAGAAGCTCACCATATTCCCACCCCTTACTTGGCGACTTGCCAATTTCTTCCTCCACTCTAGTGACTATATTTGCTATTTGTTCAGCGTCCAAATTTGGACTGGCCATTTTGCTTTCGTTGCTCTCTTTCCCAACTACATGTCCCATTTTCAATATGATGCGTTTATGGTCACTCGTTATGCTGCTAAACCCTACCTCATCGATGACCATTTCTCTCAACTTATCATGAATTCCTTCTGTCATCAGGCAGTAATCAATGCTCGATTGCCGGTTTCCCACTTCCCACGTGATCTGTCCTTCACACTTAGGCCCTGTATTCACGATCACGAGGTTATGTTGCTCGCAAAGGTCTAGCACTGACTTCCCGTTATTGTCGGTATAGCCATCTAAATCCTGTATGTGGGCATTCATGTCACCTAATAGGACTATCTCAGCACCATTCCCGAAACCCCTACTATCAGCGCTTATGCATTCTACTAACTCTTTATTCTTCTCCGTGCAATTTATTCCGGTCCACAAATACGTAACTCCAAGCCAAGTTTCTTTCCCACTCATTGTACCAGATAACCAAAGATGCTCTTGACATTGTGAATTTACTCTTTTCCATTTGGCTCCCTGATGGATGAGCATTCCGACTCCCCCTCCCTTTCTTTCCGACTTAGTTCTGTTGCACCCTTCCCATGCATAATTCTCAATAACTGGCGGCTCTTCTGAGTCTCTAAGGTGCGTTTCTGTAACCGCATACACCCCTATTTGTTCTCTATGTAACTGCTCCTCAATCTCTGCCCACTTTTCCTTTCTTCTGCCGCCCTGCATGTTTATGTAGCCTATTGCATGGCGAGCTCTTGTTCTTGCTTTCCTCCTTTTTCTCTTATCGACGGCGATGCTCTTCTGATGTTCCCCTAGGGGACCTTCTTTATTACTACCTACTCTGACCTACTGAGCGCCCGCGGGCCCCCTAAAAAAGCAACAGCGCGACCCCCAAGTCGCCAGCCCACTTCTCGTGCTAGCCTGTAATTGAAGTGGATCCCATCTCGTTTAAAACCACCACAACTTCTCACTTCCCTGTTTACTTCGACAACCTCGAAGCCTTTCTCTCGGCTTATTTTCCATATTGCCTCACTGGCCGCCATTACGGCTCTTTGTACGTGACTGTCACGCACAGGCACCTCCGGCACCGTGCACACCACGATCTGCACCTGAGGGGATAGCTCGCGCAAGTCGTCCACCCCCTTCGCCAAGCGCTGGGCTAGTCCTGGCCCTTTCCTGTTCAGCACGTCATTTAGCCCACCTGCTACTACGACAAGGTTGCGCACGTGGGCATTTTCCGTGAGCTTTTCTTTTGCTCGCTCCATGACAGAACCCAGTGTCTGCCCTGGAAATGTCCCTACCACCACTCTTTTGTCGCCTTTCACCCTCTCCACAATTGCTTTTGAGCAGCCAGCCATGTTTGAGTCGCCAGCGATAATCACCCTTTCACTCTCTCCTACCTCTCCCTGCTTCCCGGCTTCCTGTGGCTGCAGCGTCGCCTCACTCGGGGCGTGTTGCGCTGCTTCGCTATAGCTACGCCGATTCACCGGCGGCGAGCTGGCGACCGCTTGCTTTGGCTCCCTGCCTCCCTCTTCGCCCTCGCTTTGGTGTCCTGACCCGACATTATCCGCTGCCCGAGTCTCAAGAGCGTCGAGCCGCCTTTGCAGTTCGGCGCTCCTTTCTTTCGCCTCCCCAAGCTCGGCCACAGTACTCACCAACTGCGCGGCCTGGGCCGCCTCCACCTTGACGAAATTTTCAACCTTCGCCTGCAGTGCTACCCGCTTCTCCTGCTCCTCCCTCAGGTTTGCCTTAAGCTCTTCAAACTTAGCCGCCCAATTCCCTTCCAGCTTTTGGACGGCTTCCCTGACGCCCTCGCACGACCTGCACGTGAAGCTAGACCCCACAGCTTCTGCTAAATTCTGGAATTCAGTCTCGTCGAGGAAGCACAAGCGCAGGCACTCGTCGCACTGCACTTGCTCCCCGTCCCCCGCGGCCTTCACGATTTCGATTTCATCGCTAGGCCTACGTCCCTAGGCCCAACGAGCAAGTTCGCCAAATCACTCACGCAATCCCGACCTCGACCGCTATCCCAAACAAAAACAAAGAATTATCACTCCCTACTCCATGTAAGAATCCGAAGAGCTAGCTGAAAGAACTACCCCCTAGGCCTAACGGGGGAGCCGCCAGACCTAGACAAAGCCGGTACGTTTCCTACTCCTACCAAAAATTCAAAATTTGCGCCCCTACTCCATGCAAAAGAAAACACTTCAAAACACTAGCTAATAAAGATAAAAGAGTACTTAGCCACGAGCGAAGTCGCTGAAGCCTCGTCCACAGGAGCGTCCGCGAGCCACGACCAACCACCACGGCAGCACCCATGCTTACCGCACACGCAGAGCCATCTTGCGGCAAACACAGAAGACCCCCTCCTCTCAATATACGGCACTGCCCGACAGGTGGCGCTCCACGCGCGCATTGTGGCTGAGCGCGGACCGGTGCCAGGCGCGTCGCAGCCCCGACTCCCTCTCCCCTGACGACGCTTCGCCGTTCTCCCACACGGGTTGCAGAATAAAGCGCCGTTCCTTTCTTTAGATTACTATCTATCTCTCTGCCCGTGCCGATCACGACGTTCGGCTGGCGTAGATCGTTTCCCCCTCCGAGACACCGAGTTATTTGGTTCGTTCCGTTTGCTCAGGCGCACGTTTAGTTGCTGCGCCGAACACTGCGTTGCTCGACGCTCACCGCGTCCGATGCGGGGCGCCTCGTAAGTGATCGCTGCGCCGTAGCCCACTGTCTTACACCCCTTGGCGGGTCGACGGGAACGCTGTCGCGTTCCACTCTTGAAGGCAAAGCTTAAGCGTCCTCCAATTTTTTCATCCAGTTTCATTTCCATTAATTTATCGTTTCGTTATTTCATTTATTAGGCACAAGTAATTTCCCCTATGATGTCCTTGGTGTCAGTGCTTGTTGGCTTATTATTATATGCGCACACAAATGTTATTCCAGAGAAGGTGCGATGTTATTAGGTGTTATTTTGTGGCAGAAACGTGGAATGAAATTATGAGCAGGTGTACGTATTTGGTGGTTCTCAGCGAAATGTGCTGGCAGGGCTAATAACTTGACCATAGAATCTGCGCGAGCAGTTTATGTATGAGGTTGAAGCGTATGTATGTAATTGAGTGACATTTTTCCTTTCCGGTTATTTGAGGAGAGTAATGGTAACCCTTAGTTGATTTTTTGCAGGCGACGGTCTTGACATGATTTTGACAAAGTGCACAAGACAAATCCAGAAAGCCAAGCGCCAAGAGAGACGTCTGGCCAAGCATCTTGCGACCGGCAAGCCGGTGCCTGCTACATTAACGGAAAACACACTACAAGACAGAAGCTAGTGCAAAGCGGCCAAGAAGTTATAGCATATGCAGGTGTGTTGAATGTTCAGGAGTAAGTTGTATCTAATTTGTATAATGCACAGCAGAAAACGTCACCCCAGAATATTACATATCAAACATTTTTCTGGCCACCTATGCATAACCTTTCTAATAGGGCCCTGAAGTGATTTTTTTATTGTGCACAAGGATATGCGTTCTGAACATTAAATCTAAGCCTGCATAAACGTTCAGTGAGAACACTGTAAGAATAGGCTAGGTGACTGAACGAAGGCCGTCCAGGCGGAAAAAAGTTGTGCGTGTATCGCGTCGCCCTCGGCAGATGGAGCCACAGACAAAAGCGTCTTGGTTTTGAACCAGAAAAGGAGGGCGAGAGTCATTACGGAGGTGAAAAGCATCAATAAACCGTTCGAATACGCTTCCTACGTTAAACTAGACGCGTATGGTATTCCAGCGTGAGACGGAAACTTGCTTGCGATGAACGAAGCATACGTTTAACGAGGCTAAGCGTGCTCCGAGAGCAATGTAGTGCACGCTCTCATCCATGCCGGTATAGCAGCATGACACGATGAGTCCAGCGCAACGGTAGTCGGCAATACTGATCAGACTCCTTGAGCCTGCAGCGAAGTGGGTCAAATATTAGTTGCTGCAATACTTACCTCACCCCCTGAACTTACCATGATGAGATGCCAAACCTCCCCGCGAAAACCAGTTTTACGTTTACTGTAACCTATATAAGCTCGCAGTTAAATTGTAATGCGCTGCAAAGCAAATTTCTAATGTGGCTATTCGAAGGCCGCACTTTTCAATAACCGAAGTTGAATGTTCAGGTAGAGGTAATTGTTATGTTAGTGTACAGGATGGACTAGCCTTGGTTTGTCGGCATTTGCTCTGCGTGAGTCAGTCATATGGACGACTGTCATCTAAAAACCAGGGACACAAAAGCAGTAAAGTTTTGTGCAGATTGACATTTATTTGACATGTACACAGAGCTTGCCATAAATTGAATAATTCGTACAAGCGTTAATGTTCCATAAACAAACTGGACACTGGCACACATTTCACGCACACGGGGAAGTTCATGACGCCCATCATTTATTTCAGCAAATTAAACGTAGATTTTTTCACCTACTGATGCATCGACAGCTTTCGCAGCTCCTGCGACCTATTCTTTTGGCTCAGATTTCTGTTTCCAGAACTGCCTCATTCTCGTGGCTACATAACTGTGTAGGACGCCAGCCATAACTCAAACCTTTGAGCGTTACTACAGGTGCACTTTGGCGAGATTCATTTTCAACGTGACATTTTCCGAATTTAGGGGGTTTAATCAAACTGTAAACTGATAACATGTTGTAAAGCTGCAGAAATGCGGGCATAGATGTGTGGTCATTTTGGCCTCCAGCCTGCCGAATGATCCCAAGGAGGCGTTCCAAAACGTCTTGGTTAAGTTTTCCTGTTAAAACATATTTGAAACCGCACTCCTTTAGCAGGTATCTTGATGGTTCCAGTGCGGACAAAATAGTCACATGAAGGCCCTCAGCGGTTTGCTCGGTTAGGAAACTTGCTCTTGAGATTTTTCGTGATACGAATTTTTTTTCCCATTTATTTAAGCAATGCAACGACGAGGTCAGGACCCCAAAATCTCTGCTGCCAACAGTGATGCTTTCCTTTGGATGGTTTCGGTTGAGAGCATCAAAAAGACCATTGAACCATAGTGTGAATTTTACTGTTGCCTTGACATTTTCGAGCCTTTTTGTGCCTCACTTCGAGTAGAATCGCAAGCCTTTCGCTACACTCCAGCTGAACAACCGAGTGGTCAGCTTTACACGCATTTTTTCGGTCGTTGAAGTGTTGATGCGGGACAGAGTTAATTTGGGCCAAACACGCAAATTTCCCAGCTGTTTAGAGTCCTCCATAAACAGCCTGTCAAAATGTGCCCAGTCAACGCGATTGCCATTTACGCATACTTTCGGTGAAAGTCCACGGTTCCAAACGCATTTCATAAGACTGTCTATGTATATGCGTCAGAGAACACATATACATTGCGTTTTTCATCAGTGATATGAAGTACTTGCGGGTACCTTGCAACAGTGACTCCAGTGACTCCGAACTCTTTCTACATCGCACGGTTCGTACTTGGGCCATCACGTGCGTCCGCGTCGACTAAGGCTCCCGTGTCTTCAAGCAAAAATATTGCTTTTAGGACGTGCTGAGCGAGTCCTCCACTACGGCGTGCCTCATAATCAAAATGGTTTTGGCACGTAAAACACCACAATGTAATTTATTTTTTTTACAGAATGATGCATTGGACGCGCGCGGACACAGACACGCGCGCACGCACGCACACACAATCCTTCTAAGCACCGCTCTACATCTACTATGTGACTGGCTTCCTACGCTTCACAGACACTTCTTTCCACTTTGACATTCCTAATGCTAATGCAATAAAATGCACTTGTCGAACATTTGGGCAGTGCTTCAATCCTGACATGCTACCACGAGTTCTAAGGAAGTCATGGCTCGCAACTGCGAAAATTGCATTCAATTCTTTCCCTACAATACACATATCTGTCCCGTCCGTGCCTCATTCATGAATTTTAACTTCATGAACATACCTCATGGTTTTGTAACAGCTGCAGCGAGAGTCTTGTGCAATATCTAATAAAAGCTTACAGGTAACCTGTCAACATGTCTATTAGGCAAGTTTTACCATAACGTTAGCACTACTTCCACGTGGGTACTGTATTTTTAAATTACATATGGAATACACCTTTAAAACATTATTTACTTTCTTTGTGTTTTTCGGGTATGGTTGCCCCCTGACACCCTACACGTCCTGTAATACAGGTGAGAAACGATGTCCAAACATACAATAATTATATTGTATAACTCTCTTGCTTTTTATAACAGGTGAGAATTGTGGTTGTGTAGGTTTCCCATGCAGAAAGTTAAAAGTTACTGAAAGCTTATGATATTTGCTTTTGTTTCCCATGTGCCATAATATGGTGACATAATTGAAGTTGCGTATTTTTGCTTTTGTATTAGGTGGGCAAGCTGTGCAAGCTACGGCGGCAGGAGCCTTGTCGGAGGAAGACGACACGGCGCAGATAAGTGAGTGCTTTCAGTATTGCCGTGCTGGAACGGCAGTCGTAACTGCATCGTATGCCCGGCTAACCTGCAGCTTTGATTTGCTGCACAATATTGGTGCAGAAGGAAACTTTATTGCTCTTTCGTCAAAAAGGGAGATATAGACGTTGTTGACTTCATCGTATTACATAACCGGAATTCTAATTCTAGGTTTACTTGTGGTTAAATCTCGCGGCTTCCTGTCCAAAGCGTAAAGCATGACAGGTTGTTTCAATGTCTAAAGCAAAATGTTTATTATATTAATACACCTAGATCATCACAGCCAGCCAACTTTTCACCTGTGCTAAGTGGCACCATCAAGGGGTAAAATAACTGTTTCCTTTATATTAATGTATATGACTTCTCAGTTATGACTACTGTTTGTGCTGCAGTTTTTCATCTGATGGTGCATTGAATTCAACTTTGGTGTAACATTGTTCTGATGCAGCATTTATTTTTTATATTTCTGTTTTCCAAAATGCTTGTTGCAATGTGTGACGCTTCACTTGGGTTTATTGATATTTAGTACCTTAAATTTAGGTACCTTACACCTCCTTCTTGGGCTGCAAAAGGGCTGCAGTACTCGAAATAAGAAGACACACAGCCTAGTCTCTACAGGATGCAAGGAGTAATTGCCCTTTGAATTCTCGAGGTTTGAAACTATGACGGCCGGCTTTGGGGGACAAATTGAAATTAAGTAGAATTGACAGTTGGGTGAGTTTGTGCGACCGCCATGTATAAAGAGCTGTTCAGTGTCAATTTGGAGTTCTATTCCGGGATCGTGGAGGTAAGCCAGTTTTCAAAAATTGCGCAGCTGTTGCAAAACATCCCAATAAGATGCCAATGTAAATTAAGGTGCCATGAATATTCGACTAACATATGAACGCAATGATAGGGTTGCCACAAAAAGACCTCTAATATATATGGCATAAGAACAAGCATTACTTGCTGCGCTTAGTGCATTGATACGTCCTTCAGGGCATGCTGCACGTGTCACTACATTGTCGACTTGTTTGTTGTGTTCTTGTTTCAACAGACTCATGCACAATGTGTCTTTTAGGAACATAACTGAAATTCACTCACAAAATTAGTGCAGACTTATCAAGTCAAGGGCATGCCTCGCGGAACGCTGCCGAATCACCAAAATTATTAGCTTACTCATTCCGCACCCACAGCGCCGCATTCGACTCCCCTGGGGTGTACCTCCTCTGGTTTACGCTTTTCTAGTATTCGCGGACTGATGGCCCACTGTACATATGTTCGGAGCGAAGGCGGGGCGCGTCTAGACTCACAGCACCACCATTGTCCGACGTTCCGTGTATGGTGGTCTGTTCTGTTTCGTGTGTTCGAGTGCAATCGTCACATTGGCTCCCTTCCCCACATTTGATGTCACCGTCGTGCCTCGTCGTCAACGAGGTGATCATCAGCGCTCTTCTCTAGCTGCTCGCCCTCCTGCTGCAATCTCTCGTCCGCAGCGCGAGCCTTGTTCTCCCCTTGTCATATATTATAGGTTTCATATAATAATTACTCGACAGAACTCTGGCGCTAGTGTCAACGGCAGCTGCAGTAGCAGTGGTTGCACCAGCGTGGGAATTATGGGAGGTACATGGATTTGCCTAATTTAGCGCTTTTGGCTTCAAGCGGCTTTGTGACTCCGTATGCTCGTCATTTTCAACAATGTACTGTGTAATTGGCAATTAAAAAAAATTAACATCGTCCGACAGCAGGATTTGAACACAGTATCTCAATCACAGACGTCGGATATTGAAACCATTAAGCCACAGATGCATGTATCCATAAGCGATGTGAAACACCCTTACGAATTTATCGCAGGCATGAGTAACCTTAAGACGTTTCGTGAGTTTCGATTCGCGCACCACGACAAGCTCAACATTTGCGATTAGTAGTTGCGATTGTACAGATTGATATAAAATTAACGACAGTAAGATTTATATAGCGTAACATACAAAGCCGCAAAAACTTCTGAATCCACAAGTACGAATATGAGACAAATCCACGTACTTCCCATCATCCCCATGGCAGAAGGACTGCCGCACCAGATTTCGCACCAGTATATTGTAGGAAACACTATGCCCCTTGTCCTCGAAAGCCGGATCACGTGTTCAAACCTATCCTCTCGCCCCATTCCTTCGCGCAGCGCTGTTTGGGTTACTCTCGCTGCTACCCTCCACTCCGGCTTCCCCGTCCCTTCTCCCACTGTCGCGGCACGGCAGCGGTGCCGGTGGCGGGCATGCCTTACCGCTTCGCGCCTGATCCTCGGTTATCCACGCCTTCGTCTCTGCGTCGCGTGGCTGTATGGCTCTCTGCCGTGCCTGTCGCTTCCCCGTTTGCGGCGCGCGTTCCTCTGTGTCACATATCGCCGCTGGCAGTGCTTGCGCCTGGCTGTCCTGCCACCTCCACTCTTGCCCTATACGTCCCGTTACCTGGCGCAGTGCCTTTGCGGTGACTCGAAAGACAATTCTAGCGTTTCGTCCTGTTACTTCTACTTCCCACTCGAAACTTGTACAGCCACATTGAGGCCTGTCTGTCAGCGAAGAGTCCGTGACCTCTACTGGATACCTGTGTCCTGCGCCCATTTCCTCATACCAGCTCTTAAGGAAGAATAAATAATTGCTAATCTCCCCCCCGCTCTCCACTGCTGTGAAACACTATACGAAGGTGCGTCACCAGAGGGGCGACTCGACAGCGGCGGATTGCAGTGTGTGCTACCGAATCGGATAAGCAGAACCGCCTATGTTTTGTATTGCGTGTTCTGCATGCATTACCAAGAAGCGCAATGATCGGCCAATTTCTTTTCCAATATTCACGTGTCCAGCGCACGGTGGAGGAAGGTTTGTAACGAAAGGTGGGAAAGTTTAGAGGGACACTAAAGCGAAACAATAAAATCAGTTTAGACTAATGGAGCATTGTTTGAGAACCCTGTAGGCAGTCATTTGAAATGAAGGTACAAGTATCAGTATATAATTTCGCGCCGGAACCCGAGTGCCGGTACGTCAGCGTGACGTCAGGGATTGCAAAGTATGTTTTTGCATTTGTGCCGCGTCGGCTGAATAAAGGTTCCCGAAACTTACCATGCTTAATATTTGGCTCCTTTAGAACAGAATGTATTCAATCTATACCACGGTATATGATTAGGAGGGCCTAGAAGATGCCATCGAAATCCAAGACGTCACAGCCCCCAGGTGCGGGAACTGAAGTAGGCGTCGCCACCCGTATTTCGTTATTGCGCTCTTTCTGGCTTAGCAAACGTCCTATCGTTGTAAGAGTGGTATTTTTGGTGTTGTGGAACGGCAATTTAGTGATGCAGGAGAAATCACTTTTCACTTTAGTGTCCCTTTAACGCCTCCTTCACCTCCGCCGCGGGTAGGGCCGATACTGCGCCATCTTCGGGAGCGGCCCTGGTAAGGGGAATGCTTGACGCCTGCCTCACCTTCGTCGCGGGTCCGTTCGGCACTGGATTATCTTGCACCATCTGCACTATGCATAGGCTCACTGCACCGCCATCAATGCCCCTTGCCTGCATCTTCTCTTGTACACGTTTTTGTAATATTCGCAGATTGACGGCACGCTGTTAGGTTTCCAAGTGGGTCGCGGCACCGTCATTTTCTTTCCTTCGCCGTATCCCCTCTGTGTTTTTCTAATATTCGTGCATCCAAGGCACTTTCTAGGAAGGTTTGGAACGACAGTGAGGGAAGTCTACACTCGCAGTGCCACCTTCAACGCCCCTTTCCTGTATGTCCTCTGGTTCATGTTTTTCTAGTATACGCAAATTCACAGGACGCAGTAAGAAGGATTGCAACAAAACTCGGGCTGTCTACACTCACGGCACCGTCGTTGTTCCCCTTCCCTGTATATTCACTGCTTCTTTTTTTCCTAATATTTTCGCATCCATAGCACGCTGAAGAAAGGTTAGGAAGAAAAGCGACGGAGGTTTAGGCTAACAAAGCAATTTAATGTATCTCGTTTGCGTTTTTCTAGCATCCGCGTGTGCAGGGGAATACTGGAAGTTTGGAAGCAAAATGGAGAAATCGAGACTCGCAGCACCCTAATTAGCCCCCTTTCTTGAATATACTCTGTTTAATATGCTTCTAGTATTTGCGCATCCAGGGCAATGCCGAAGGCTGGTTATGAAGGAAAGTGGCGGGATGTTCAAACTCATGGTGTCTCCACTGTTTCAGGTTTTTCTAGTGCTCCCGCATTCATTCCAACGCTGGAGCACGTTTTTAGAATAAAAATAGGCGAAGTCCAGACTCACATCGATGTGTTTGACTCCCTATACTTGTACAGTATAACCTTTGTTTGGCATTCTAGTATGCTTCACTGTGCATTTACAGCTACATTGGAGCAAATTTGTTAGTAATTACTTGGAAGTACACACTTATGGTGCTGTGCTTCACTCCCCTTCCCTCTATCTGCTCTGCTTCGTGTTTTCTACTTTCATTCCCTACCCCCTGTGCAGCGCGGTTGAGGTGTCCTCTGCTGAGAGACAGTTACTGCGCTGCACTTTACCCCAAACATTCCCTCCCATCATCAAGAATCTCCTTCTCTCTCTCTTGTACTCACATATCTTGGCAGCAGGTTTTGAAGGAAAGTGGGGGCAGTCCAAACTTACGTCATCGAATTTGGCCCCTCTAACCTTTATCTTCTCGATTTCGTGTTTTTCTACTATTTGCACATCCATGGCACGCTGGAGGAAGGTTTGGAAGGAAAGTGGCGGAAGTGTAGGCTCATAGCACAGCGTTTTATACTCACCTGTACCTCATTTGCTTTGCATTTTTCTAGAATGTGCGTATGCACGGTAATGCTCGAGTAGGTTTCGAAGGAAAATGGTGAAGTGAAGACTCTTGGCACCCCGTTAGACCTCGTTCCCTGTACATATCGTTTAGCATCAATGAGGCCAGCATCTTCAAAAGGAAAGTGGGTGATGGCGAGACTCGCAGTGCCCCTGCTGTTGCATATGTTTTAGTGCTCATGACTCCACTGCAACGCAGGAACAGGTTTTTAGAAAAAGAATTGAAGGAAGTCCAGAGTCGTCGCACCATGTTTGTCTCTCTATTCTTGTTTATTCTGTTTCGCATTGTTCTAGTATTCGAGTGTTCGCACCTACATAGGAGCAAGTTTGGTAGCAATTTGGGGGAATTACATATTAAACGCGCCATGCTTGACTCCTTTTCCCTCTATCTCTTCTGCTTCGCGTTCTTATATTCACGCATCAATGGCAGGCTGGGGGCAGGTTTTGAAGGAAAGTTTTATTCCAGATCTATATGTTGCCGCATTTAACTCCCTTCCTTTGTATTTCCTCTGATTCATGTTTTTATAATGTTCGCGCATCCACTGCACGCTGGGAGAAGGGTTAGTAGGAAAGTGGCAGAAGTTTAGGCTCACAGTGCAGTGGTCTGCACCCTCCTTTGCTGTATCTCTTTTGTTTTGCATTTTTCTAGTACAGTCTATCCCACATATATCACATTATTGCCTATATCGAAGAGTTGAAAAATCCCCTTGGGAATCTCATGCAAAAGTATTGCGCTATTGTTCGCGTATATAGAACTCCCGTGCACCGGCATATCGATGTATCGAACTCCATGGTGAGCCACGCCCCCGCAAGTGTGCTTCTCCTCACGAACATCTAGCGATGTTCCCGCGATCTCACGCGCGCCGCCCCGCACTCTGAGAAAAGGGCGTGCGGGTAAAAGGCACGTGACGAGGGTTGATTGGGTGTGAAAGGGAGCGGGAGGGAGAAACCATTCTGACCGCAGGCACCCGTTTCCTGTGTTTTGGTTGGCTGACACCACTGACGCAGCGAAAAGAACGAGGTCAGTGAGGATATGGTGAGGATACAGAAGTCGCTAGAAGGAAGCAATGAGGCTTAGTCTCATACAATCAAGCGGATACAATAGTAGAGCAGCAGCTTCCAGGTTTATTTTATGCGGACGGCATTGTGTTACTAGCTAACAAACAAAGTGATTTACAACGTCTGGCTGTTATCTGTGAACAGGAAGGCTGGAATTTAGGTTTACAATTTAGCGTTAGAAAATCGGGTTTTATGGTATTCAATGAAAACAGTGAACAGGCAGTGGCAATACAGGGTCGGAAAATAGCTCGGGTAAAAGAATGTAAATACCTTATTATATAGATAGACGAGGGCACTAGGTATATGGTACAACAGCAAAAACAATAGAAGTAAGGGGAAAAGAAATGCAGCCATAATGAAACACAGGGCTATGGGGCTGTAGTAGGTACTAAGTGTTCCGAAGTATGTGGAAAAGTGTAACGGTTTCAGGACCTACCTTTGGAAATGTAGTTGTTTGCTTGAAATCAGGGGTACAATCGAGACCTGATGGCAACCATATGTCAGTGGCACGCTTTGCATTGGGTGCTCACGGGAAGACTACAAATGAAGCTGTACAGATTGATATGCACTGTGCCAGTTTTCAAGTGAGGCAGTGAGGAAGTGAGGAAAATGATTATGAAGAATGACTGCGGAATATGGAAGACAATGATTTGGCTGAGAGAGTGTTGAGGTATTTGTTTATCCAGGAAAAAGCATTGATTTACAGCGGTGGATAAGAACTAGGAAGCTGACCAGCAAGTATGCAGCCTGTAGAGTGAGCAGCACAGCAACGAAGAACGTCGAGTGGAAAGTCAGAGAGGCTGATATAATCTATTGCGGGCCAGCAGTTTAAAGTAAAGCTGCCATGATTAACTACTTGAACACTGGCCTCCTTTAAGCTTTCGGTTGAGCGAGAGCAGGAGGAAAGTAATCATTTATGCCATAGAGATAAGTGAGACATGATTGGAGATTAGTGGAAGTAGAGAAACGACAAAAAACGGAGACTTACTAGAGCATTGTTCGCAATTGGGCATCAGAAAAATGGCTGTGGCTTAGGTAAGGTTAAGCCCAGGATGCGAAGCATACTAGCCTTTATTTTAGTTGTTGAACCACTGTTTAGCCTGGTGAACTGCTGTTGCTTGGCTATATTTGGTTCGGCTAGACGAAGAAACAACTCATGCATTACTTCTTCGCCTTCAAGAGTGGAACGCGACAGCGTTCCCGTCGACCCGCCAAGGGGTGTAAGACAATGGGCTACAGGGCAGCGACTACGCGCCCCGCATTGGACGCGGTGAGCGTCGAGCAAAGCAGCGTTCGGCGCGGCAACGAAATGTGCGCCTGAGCAAGAGACGCACGCCTTAGAAACAGCGCGTTTCTAAGGCAACACCGCATTCACTAGAGGCGCTTTTGTACCGCTTTGAAGCGTTGTACTCGTGGCTCAGTAGCTTATCGATGTCGAAAATTATAGAGGAGCAGTGATACGGGCTCGTGCAGAGCATTTGTGGATGGGCGAAACGCCCACCAAACGCGCCCTTAGTGACGAAAAAAGATACGCGACCAAAAAAGAAATCAAAGAAATAAGGTACCGAGGTGTGGTCACAGATAAGAAAAGTGATATAGAAGACGCTTTCGTAGAGCACTTTCGGAAATTGTTTGGTGAAAGGAAAGAAGTAAACAAGGGATTTGTAAACGCTTTTCTTCCACTTATGCCGCAACTAGATGAAAATGCAAAATCAGTCCTAGAAGCCTCAATTACATTAAAGGAAATTGAAAAATCAATCGATGATTTGAACCCCGGAAAGTCGCCCGGCCCCGATGGACTGGGTTCAGCGTTTTATAAGAAATTTAAAACTCCTATAGCTAAGGCATTGCATGCGGTAATACAAGAGGCATATGACATAGAAGAGCTTCCCCTTTCCTTCCGTCAATCACATATCATTCTCATTCCTAAAACGGACGACCGACTTAAGCAATTATCGGTAGGTTCTTACCGGCCAATTACCCTCTCTAACGTAGATTACAAGATATTCATGAAGGTCTTGGCAAGAAGATTACAAGGTTTTATTAAAGATATAGTCGGACCACACCAGACGTGCGGAATTAAAGGTAGGAGCATAACTACGAACATTCATATAGCAAGAAATATTTTGGAGTGTTGTGATGTTTTTTCCAACCATGTGGCAATGCTCCAAATAGATCTGGAAAAAGCTTTTGACCTTGTTACGCACGAAATATTGTTTGCCATTATGGAATATGTAAATGTAGGGAAAATAATACTGGAAGGTGTAAAAATGTCGTACACTGGATGCTCTGCCTCAATTATAATTAACAAACAAGTCAGCAAAAGCATCCATGTCGTCTCTTCGGTGAAACAAGGGTGTCCTCTGTCGTCACTACTTTTTAGCATTTATTTAGAGCCATTTTGTTTAAAGATTATTCAAAATGAGGAAATAAGAGGCTTTCGTATTATGGCTTGTGAAGTCAAAATATTATCTTACGCCGACGACATAGCTGTTTTCTGTACCGATAGAGAAAGTGTAACAAATGCGATAAAAGATGCCACAGCTTTCTGTCAATACACGGGGAGCAGAATAAACTGGAATAAATGTCAGGGTTTCTGGCATGGTGAATGGGAAAGTGTGCCAGTCACGTACGCCAACATTCAGTGGACGACTACTCCAAGTAAATACCTAGGCGTACCACTACAACACTACAAGGATACACAAGAATACTGGAAAGAACAGACAGACAAGGCTCGAGAGAAAACACAAAAATGGGGAGGACGAGACCTATCAATTTTTTCCCGTGCCACAGTGTGTAACATTTTTATTATTGCTCGAGTATGGTATGTTTTGCAAGCGTTGCACATGTCGCGCATGAGTATTCAACGACTGCACAGAGTGTTGGCTGTTTTTGTATGGAACTCATCGTGGGAAAGGGTGAGCCGCACAAATTTGTTCCTTCCAGTGCGATCGGGAGGACTGGGTTTGATTCATTTGTTCGTGAGACAAATTGTCTCTAGGTTCGTATATTATCGCAATGAAAGAAATCCTTTTTTAAGAAGTGTTATGCAAGTGAGATTGGCGAACGCATTGCCAGATGTCATTGTGTCATCATGCGCCCATATGCAACGCAATGTCCGCGGATACATGCATGAAATTGTTGCGGCTGTGCAGTTTCTAAAAGTAAGATTTTCAATGGAATATCTCAGCGAGGTCAAGAGAAAACGCCTCTACAAAGATCTAATTGATGTGATGATGCCTGTTCCCTTGTATCGAAGGATGTACAATCCTGGGCCAGGCAGCAATGTGTTAAAAAGGGTTAAAAGTATGACTATCCGATCGTCAGTCAAAACTTTCTTTTTCATGCTCCATAGTGGCACACTTTCTACAATACCATGGCTAAAGGAAAAAGGGTTGTTGGTACCATGGTCGGTTGACTGTGTAATATGCAAAAGGCCTGAAACAATCGAGCACATTTTTCTCGATTGTTGGGATGCCGTATTCTTATGGGACATCTTGCAAAGAACCCTGAAAAAGGAACTGCCGCTTACACCCTACGGCATTCGATTTCTTCCCGTCGAAAGCGAATGTGTGCCGTACGATATGCTAATGATTCTAGTAATGCACAGTGTTTGGAAAACCAGAATGTCAGTGCGTAATGCGGACGTCAACGCGAGGTCAGCCCGGGACAACTTCAACGAAAGCATCGGATATTTACGAGATGTGTACAAACAGAAGGAAGAAAAGCCAGATTGGTGTGTTTATCTGGACGAACTCCTGACCGTAAAGCGTTTTTTTACCCACTTACGCTAGCCAGACACAAGCTAGCATTTTTAATGTGATGTTATGATGGTGTTTTTCACTGTATTGTGCCAAGTTGGCAATAAAGAAAAAAAAAAACTCGTGAAAAAAAAAAAAATACTCGTGGCTCAGTGGTAGCGTCTCCGTCCCACACTCCGGAGACCCTGGTTCGATTCCCACCCAGCCCGTCTTGCAAGAGTTGAGCCAAAGCCACTTCTCCTCTGTCGTGACGTCACGGTGTCACGTGATTTCATGGTCACCGCCGCGCCTGAGGAGCTGGGTTGAGCCCTCGTAATATGCTTCGCATAAAATAAGAATATTGGAATTCAACATGTTTTTTTTTCTTTCGTTTTTACCCTTTGTAGGACTTTACACAGTATAATAGCAACAGCTTGGTGGCGCAGCCCACGGCCCCGTTCTATAGGGGACTCTCGTAAGATCCATCCATCCAACGGTGGGCGCCAAAGGAATTTCAAGCATTGCCTTTCCCTTGACTCGAACCCCCCCCCAGTGCAGTATTCCGGACAGCAGCAGCAGTGCGACAGCCGAAGGAGGGAGCGATAGCTTTGCTTTAATACACGAGTGAATGAATTAATCAGATTAAATGGAAATGAAATGTTCTCATTGGCCCCCTTTGGGCTCCTTTTGTCCTGACCTTCTTGGTTCACTATAAGATGTGATGGCTGTGTTGGTATTCAAAATGCACAGGCTGGCCAGCCGCCACGCTGTAATCAGTTCAGATACTTCTACTTGAACTTGACCTCAAGTATGGGTGGCTTTCAAAAATGTATAAGGAAAGTGCTTTAAGTTTGATCATGAGAGTGGGGAGCCCTACTGCTAACCTTGCAGAACGCATAAAATTATGGATTAAAGGAGCATTCAATACTTTAAAAAGATCTGATAGTCAATCGAGAAACATTTCAGTTTGCTATGGTTTGGACTCACGTACCAGCATTTTTGTTGCTGAATTTATCACGCTGAGGCTTAGAACTCATTAGGGACGCTTGAAGACATAGCTCAGAAGGGTACATACTGTAACATTATCGATTGCTCGATTAATGGTTTTTGGCACTAAGTGTCACTATTCAATAGGTGTCACTTTGTATAGGTGTCAATATTCCGATTTATAGATGAGCGATAACACCAAAGGAACTTTTTCGAAGTGCATGCCGGCGACAGACAGCCTAGACAAACACCGAGAAAAGCACTGAACGTGCCCGCCGACAGCCGGCAGCTCGATCCCAACGCGACGCAAGTGCCATCTCTGAAGGGATAGACGACTTGGAGCCGCCTCTGACGCAGACTTATCCTACTGACCTAATCTACAAACGCTGGGTGCGGCCGGTATTTGTATTTGCACCGGTATTTGGAGTTAGTGGCGTGGACCCAGCGCAGTAGCAGCTGTGAAGCAACGAAAGCAAAGATGTGGCGCGGCGCCGTATTCGCCGGTTGCCTTCGCTCAAGAAGATCGCGTACTCGTGATGCCTGTGGCAGAAAGAAAGTTCCACGTCCACTCCCAGGGTTGTACAAAGAAAAGTAAGTACCCAAGAAAGTGAACGAGGAAACAATGCCGCGGTAGCTGAATTCGTAGAGCATCGCACGCGAAATGCGAAGGTTGCGGGATCGTTTCCCACCTGCAGCAACTACTTTTTTTCATCCACCTTCATTTCCATGAATTTATCGTTTCCTTATTTTATTTATTAAGCTCAAGTAATTTTCTCTGTGATGTCCTTGGTGTCAGTGTTTGTTGGCTTCTTATGATATGCGCACACAAATGTTATTCGAGAAAAAGTGCGATGTTATCAGGTGTTATTTTGTCACAGAAACCCGGAACGATATTATGGGCAGGTGTACGTGGTGATTCTCGGGGAAATGTGCTGGCAGGGCTAATAATTTGACGATAGAACCTGCGCGACCAGTTTCTACATGAGGTTGAGACCCGTATGTAACAGTTACATTTTTTCCTTTTCGGTTGTTTGAGGAGAATAATGGTAACCCTAACCTGATTTTTTTTTTTTTGCAGAAGAGGGGTTGTTGAGACTCCTGGGCCGCTGTATCCACAAGATCAACCGAGCAAGCCGCCAGGAAAAGAGGCTGAACAACTACACGCACGCCCAAAAAGAGCCTCCAGAGAACATCAAGAAGGAGGTTCGCGACCGCAGAGGGGAGTTACGTACCAGCATTGACGCGGTACTAAACTACCAGGGTGAGTGACATGTTCAGGAGTAATTTGTATGAAATTTGTATAATGCACAGTTACATTTTTTCTTTCCGGTTATTTGAGGAGAGTAATGGTAACCCTTAGTTGATTTTTTTTTTTGCAGAAGACGGCATTGACACGCTCCTGGCACGGTGCATGAGAGCCATCAGAAAATCACGACGTCAGGAGCGCCGGCTAGGAAAAGTACTACAAACCAACGAGCCGGTGCCGGCCCAGATAGCAAATGAGACCCAGAACAGGCGGAACAGCCTAATCACTAGGTGCAGTGCGGTGCTTGCTTTTGAAGGTGAGTTACATGTTCAGGAGTAATTTGTATGAAATTTGTACAATGCACAGCAGAAAACGTAACCCCAAAATATTACATTTCAAACATTTTTCTGGCCAAGTATGCATAACTGCGCGACCAGTTTCTATATGAGGTCGAGACTTCCGTATGTAACAGAGTTACATTTTTCCTTTCCGGTTATTTGGGGAGAGTAATGGTAACCCTTAGTTGATTTTGTTTTGCAGAAGATGGCCTGCCGAGACTTCTGGGCCGGTGTATGAAGAAAATTAACAGATCACGGCGCCAGGAAAAACGCCTCAAGACGTATAAGGAAACTGATCAGGAGCCTCCCGAGGACCTCAAGAAAGAGGTTCGGAAGCGGAGAAATGGGCTGAGAACCAGCATTGACGAGGTCCTGAACTACCAGGGTGAGTTACATGTTCAGGAGTAATTTGTATGAAATTTGTATAATGCACAGGAGAAAACGTCACCCCAAAATATTAGATTTCAAACATTTTTCTGGCCAAGTATGCATAACTGCGTGACCAGTTTCTATATGAGGTCGAGACTTCCGTATGTAACAGAGTTACATTTTTCCTTTCCGGTTATTTGAGGAGAGTAATGGTAACCGTTAGTTGATTTTTTTTTTTTTTGCAGAAGATGGCCTGCCGAGGCTTCTGGGCCGGTGTATGAAGAGAATTAACAGATCACGGCGCCAGGAAACACGCCTCAAGAAGTATAAGGAAACTGATCAGGAGCCTCCCGAGGACCTCAAGAAAGAGGTTCGGAAGCGGAGAAATGAGCTGAGAACCAGTATTGACAAGGTCCTGAACTACCAGGGTGAGTTGCATGTTCAGGAGTAATTTGTATGAAATTTGTACAATGCACAGCAGAAAACGTAACCCCAAAATATTACATTTCAAACATTTTTCTGGCCAAGTATGCATAACTGCGCGACCAGTTTCTATATGAGGTCGAGACTTCCGTATGTAACAGAGTTACATTTTTCCTTTTCGATTATTTGAGGAGAGTAATGGTAACCCTTAGTTGATTTTTTTTTTCCACATCGTACTAGCGAGGTGCATGAAACTGATAAGGAGATCACGCCGCCAAAAGCGACGGTTAGCGAAGTTTTTGCAAACGAACCAGCAGGTGCCGGCGAAGTTGAGAAAAGACACCCAGGACAGAAGGGATGACTTGACGGCAAGCTGCAACGCGGTCCTTGCTTATCAAGGTGAGTTACATGTTCACGAGTAATTTGTATGAAATTTGTATAATGCACAGGAGAAAACGTCACCCCAAAATATTAGATTTCAAACATTTTTCTGGCCAAGTATGCATAACTGCGCGACCAGTTTCTATATGAGGTCGAGACTCCCGAGGACCTCAAGAAAGAGGTGAGAGTCCTCGGGCGGTGCATGAAAAAAATATGCATCTGGTTTGCATCTGGTGATAAGTGGTACCACTGGCGCTTTGTTGAGAATGCGTGGTGTTTAATTTCAGGCAAATATTAAAAAGCGGAGCCCACTGAAGTGTTGAGGCGAACGGCGATGATGTAGAAACCTGGACCGATACCAACCGGCCGTGTACAGCGGACGCCTTTCGCCGCGGGCGAAATGAAAAACACCAGTTTTGAGGTGCGTTTTAATGACATTTAGTTGCGACGTTTGTCTTGCATTAATCCTACATAAGTGTCATACAGAAACGGCATCGCTTTGCAGACCTTTAGGTGCATTTAAATACACATTTAGTAGCGAAGTTTGTCTTGCATTAATCCTACCTAAATCTCATTCAGACAGTGATTTACGTTTATTTAAATTTAGGTGCAGTTTAAAGAATGCCAGGTGGTCAAAATTAATCCTGAGTCCCCCACTACGGCGTGCCTCATAATCGTATCGCTGTTCTGGCTCATAAAATCCCAGATTTATTTTCTTCTTTTTTTTTGTCTGAGACCACCACAAGCTCCATGTTATGTACTGCTTTTTTTTTCGTCCCAGGCGCTCATATCATGGCAGAAGACGCGCTCAGGCAGTAATGTAAGCACATTCCATGTTAAAAATAGTTACGTGAAACTAAAGCGACCGTTGAGGAAGTTGAGAAAGCTAGAATACCGAGGCTGCCCCACACACAACCACAGCGGTAGCGGCGTTCGCATGCCCTCTCATGCACGGTTGCGCCTCTGGCGGCAGGCGCTGGCTCTATATGAAACTGAGGCGGCAGTTTCGTGACCAGAAAAAAAATGGAAGGACTCTGATAAAACGTTCGAATTCCGTTCTTATGTTAAAGGGGTTGGGACACCAAACATTGAGGCTATAACAAGCATGTTGTAGGCTGCTTCCGTATGCAAGGACACCCAGAACGAGGTATTGGACGCTGCAAACATTTCAAAATAATTTTAATTCAGCTCCAAAAACTCATTAAAAACTCCTTCTCGTAGTCGAGACCCATCGCTAGCGCGGCAGTCACTACGTCACAGAGGAGGAACGAAAACATTGACGTCATAGAACACTAGCACAAAAACGTGATGTATCATGAGTAGCGATGAAATAAATGCCGGTTACGGAGCCTCTGACCCGAGCGACCGAGCATAGCCTCCACTATGACCAAACTACAGCCATATAGAAATCCTTTCTTAATGCAGATAAGGGGTAAGGGGTGCAGAGACGGACACAAGAGGAGAGATGTGGACAACACGAACGCCACATGGCGGTCCGCGAACGGCAAACTGCGTGCGGCGAGTTGCCCTGCTGACACACGTTTGAGTGTAACACTAGACGGCCGACCCCGAAAGGGACCAGGATATGCGGCGTTCGCGTTATCCGCTTCTCTCCTCGCATAGTCGCATAGTTCGGCAGCTCGGAGCGGTCTCTTTCGCTTGGCCTTTCTCAATACGAGGGCCCGTCCACGTTACCGGCACGGAAACTCGCAGCACGCCGTTTGCCGTTCGCGGGCCCCCGTGCGAAGGTGGTTTCGCTCGCGAACGGCGAGATTTCTTTGCCGTGGAGAGGACGGCCCGAGACCTATTTGTGCTTCTACCGTATGGCGAAGCGGCCAATGATAGCGACCGAGGAGTGGTCATTCTGGCACCGACGGCAGCTTCACCGCCTCTGATCGTTCGGCGCCGCGGATATCGTCGCTAGGCCTCTTCTGGTTCACTTCGAAGCAAAAGCTTACGGCGCTTCGGAATGAATCACCGGCTCTAGCAAGCCGCAATATTTTCGTACCGTTGTTGTCGCACTTGGCAATAATGATAATAATCGCGACGTGCACTTCTAATCGCCAGTTGTTGACCTCTGCTGGCAGGGCACGCGTATGCGCGAGCAGACGACGAAACATAGATTTACGTCATTATTTCTTGTGGCCCACGGGACCAAGCCATGTTGCGTTTCCTCCTCTGTGACGTCACAGCATTCCCCGGAGGCCAGAAACCAAAACCGGAATCACTCGGTATAATAATGCTATCTTTAAATTGTTTATCGGATGTATATGAATCCCGCTGAGTGTATCGTGCCCCTGAAGCATGACGCAAGGTTTGCATCAACAAACGCATGAACGAAAATTTTGATGCTTCCACTCCTTTAAACTACATGCGTATGTTATTCCAGCTTGAGATGGAAACATGTGTGCGATGAACAAACCACACGTTTAATGAGACTAAGCGTGCTCCGAGAGCTATGCAGTGCACGTTCTCATCCATGCCGGTATAGGATCATTGCACGATGAGCCCAGCGCAGCGGTAGTCGGCAATACTGATCAGAATCCTTGACGCTGCAGCGAAGTGTGTCAAATATTAGTGCCTACAATACCTACCTCACCCACTGAACTTACCATGATGAGATGCCAAAACCTCCCCGCGAAAACTAGTTTTACGTGTACTGTAACCTAGATAAGCTCGCAGTTAAATTGTAATGCGCTGTAAAACTACTTTCCAGTGTGGCTATTCGAAGGCCGCATTTTTTAATAACCGAAGTTGAGTTCTGCTAGAGGTGGTTGTGATGTTAGTGTACAGGACGGACTAGCCTTGGCTTGTGGGCATTTGCCAATATGTCAATCATATGGATGACTGTCATTTAAAAGCCAGCGACGCAAGAGCAGTAAAGTTTCGTGCAGATTGACATTTATTTGACAAATACGGAGAGCATGCCATAAATGAATTATTCGTAGAAGCGTTTACGTTCCATAAACAAAGTGGACACTGGCACACATTTCGTACACACGAGGAAGTTCATGGCGCCCACCATTTATTTGAGCAAATTAAACGTAGCGTTTTCACTTACTGAAGCTTCAACAGCTTTTGCAGCTACTGCGACATATTTTTTGCCTCAAATGTCTGTTTGCAGAACTGCCTCATTCTCATGGCTACATATCTATGTAGCACGCCAGCAATAACTTCTTTTTATGATTCGCACAGGAGAAGGGAAACTTGCACTTATAAAGCATGCTGTGCAATGTTTGTTCATAGGCATTTCTGAGAGCCGCATGCTTGTGGAATTCCATCTCTTTGCATGAAGCAACTGAAGAAGACATCGCTTTGGGTGCAAAAGGCCTCCCCTGGTTTTACACAGAACAAGGCTGCTTTCCAGCTGATGACGAAGTGCTCTTTCTTTCAATAATCCTTCGCGGCATTTTGCACACGTTGGGATGTTCAAGTACTTGCGGCATATAAAACCAACTAAATAATAAAATAATGCAATCTGCAGCTGCCGGTGCTTCATGCAAGTTATCGAACACGTGGTCATCTTCCTCTTCAGCAGCAACTAGGCCATCTAGCTTCTCTTTGAGTTTCTTCAGGTGTTCTCACTTGACAGTGTCGTCAAAAGCAAATTTAAAATGTTTGTAAGTACAGGTGCACCTTGCAGACATTCATATTGAACGGGAGTTTCCGAACTCAGGGGATTTATTCAAAGTGTAAACGCACCTTGGTTAAGTTTTCCTGGTAAAACATATTTTAAACCGCACTCCTTTAGCAGGTAACATTATAGTTCCAGTCCTGTCAAAAAAGTCACACGAAGGCCCTCAGCGGTTTGCTCGGTTAGGCAACTTGCTCTAGAGATTTTTCCTTTTTCCCATTTATTTGATCAATGCAACGACGACGCCCGGACCCTCAAATCTCTGCTGCCAACACTGATGCTCTCCTTTGGATGGTTTCGGTTCAGAGCATCAAAAAGATTGCTAAACCTTAGTGTGAATTCTACTGTTGCCTTGGCATTTTCGAGCCCTTTTGTGCCTCACTTCGAGTAGAACTCCAAGCTTTTCGCTACACTCCAGCTGAACAACTGACTGGCCAGCTTCACCCGCGTTTTTTGGGTCGTTGAAGGGTTGACCTGGAACAGAGCTTATTTGTGGCAAACATGCAAATTTTCTGGCTGTTTAGAGTCCCCCATAAACAGGCTGTCAAAATGTAACCAGTGAACGCGATCGCCATTTATGCAAAACACTTTCTGTGAAAGTAAACGGTTTCGAACGCATTTCTTAAGATGGGGTGCGTTAGAAAACACATATACATTGCGTTTCTCATCAATGGGATGACTGAAGTAGTTCCGGGACTGTTGCGATGATCCAGTGACGCCGAACTCCTTCTACATTGCACGGTTTGTATTTGCGCCATCACAGTCGACCACGCCGTCTAAAATTCCCGTGTATCCAAGCAAAAGTATTGCAAACACTGCTATCGGCTGAGAGTACTTGTCGCCAAATGACCGAAAGGAAAATACAAGCCCGTTGTCCGCAAGGTCGTCGCGGGCCGCTGAAGAACCTCCATAATCAGTGAAGCCACTATATATGTCATCGTCTTCGAGCGAACTCGAATTTCCTTTCGGACGCGCATTTTGTTGTCGTCTTTAGTGGCCATCTTCTTCTTAAAGGCTGTGAAAAACCTCTTCTCAAAGCCACACCTGATTCTTATCAAGCAAAGGCACTTGCACACTGTCGTACCGCAAGGAAGGGGGAGCACCTCGTTACCTCGTAGGAACGAGTATGCAGATCGTCTACGTATGAGCAACAGCAAGCACATCAGAAGCCAATCCTCTGTGTACTGTCTGCTTTTTTGTTCGTCAACCTCGCTGCTGCTATACACTCCTTTACCGCAGTCAGCTGAGCACTAGGGAGATCTATGGTGCGTAATTTCTCGCCCAGTTCTTCTTTTGACAATTTTTGCATGTGGATATGACCTTCTGCAAGCTCCACCAACATTTCTTAAAGCGGTTGAGCGGACGATTTTTGAACCTTTTCAGAGCATAATTTGCCCGACGCAATACTGCAACTTTGTCCTTGCTTTGGTATGAAGTCAACAGACGCGTACCTTAAGGCCTAAGCCTGCGCATTCTTTCTTCTGTTTTTTGCTGGTGCATTCACAGGACGTTCGAAAGGCCAGAACATTTGTTACATACTAATAAGTTCGAGCCACTTGGGTCAAGAACAATAAAGCATCTCTTGTGCCGCCATCTCTGGTTGTTGTCGAGATATGCCCACTTTGTTTCAACGTGCCGGTACTCCAGAGTGCTCGGTCCACCTTTGCAGTTTCGTCTTATGAAGATGTTTCGTCTTATCAACATGCTCTAAGATAGCCTGAACGTCATCCATAGTTGTTAAAAGTACCTTAATACGGCACATCTGCCTTTGAAGCTGACCTGCGCATCACGGTTGTTTGCCAGCATAACTTCATGAATTTCAGCAAATTTAGTGGTTACCAAGGAAGATGCGGGGCTCACTGGCGATAGGCATGCATCTGACAGTAAACGGCTTTCAGATTTTTTGGTGCGCTTCAGCTGGAAGAAGACGACGCTTTTTACTTCTCCAAAGCCGAGCAGGTGGTATCTCTATGAGTTTGACGGAAGAAAAGACCGTGGTAAATCGCCGAACAAGCTTGCGAATGCGAGCGTATGCAGATTTTAGGGACGAGCCAGGACCAGCAGATTGAGGCATTTTATCACGTTTGCTCTTCAAACGCATCCGTGTCGTGCTCCGGTGCACTCGGCAACGCTTCAAAAGAGCTTCCATTAACGCCACCACTGTCATTGCTACAAGAGGCTTCTCACTCGTTACGATCTTTCGATGCAGCGCATCGTCTGTTAGTCTGCGACCGTGCTTGTCTATCCGCCGGGCGCTTCCTTGTTTTCACTGTTTTCGATAGGTAAGCCGGGCAGTCGGAAAATCTTGTGGGAGTAGCGTCGTCGCCAGGGATGCCTTTCGCGGAGCCCTCACCAAGGCGTGCCCTACAAATGAAGCTTGTCAGGGTGATATGCACTGGACTTGTTTTGAAGTGAGGGAATCTCACAGTAAAATTGATTATGAACAATGACTGAGGAATATGGAAGACAGTAATTGGGCTGAGAGAGTGTTGAGGTATTTGTGCAGGAAAAAGCATTGATTCACTGTAGTGGATAAGAACTAGGAAGCTGACCAGCAAGTATGCAGCCTGTGGAGTGAGCAGCACTGCAACGAAGAACGTCGAGCGGAAAGTCAGAGAGGCTGATATAATCTAATGCGTGCCGGCAGTTTTAAAGTGAAGCTGCCATGATTAACTACTTGACCACTGGCCTTCTTTAAGCTTTGGGTTGAGCGAGAGCAGGAGGAAAGTAATCATTTCCGCAATAGATATTAGTCAGACATGATTGGAGATTAGTGGAAGTAGGGAAACGACAAAAAACGCAGACTTACAAAAGCATAGTTCACAATAGGGCATGACAAAATGAGAATATTGAAATTCATCATGCTCTTTTTTTTTCGTTTTTAAGCTAGGTAGGACTTTACACAGTATAATAGCAACAGCTTGGTGGCGCAGCCCACCGCCCCGTTCTAAAGGGGACTCTCGTAACATCCATCCATCCAACGGTGGGCGACAAAAGAATTTCAAGCTTTGCCTTTCCTTTGGCTCGAACCTACCCTCCCCCCCCCCTTCAATGCAGTATGCCGGACAGCAGCAGCAGTGGGAAAGCCGAAGGAGAAGGGAAGGATAGCTTTGCTTTAATAAACGAATAATTGAATTAATCAAAAATTAAATGCAAATGAAACGTTCTCATTGGCCCCCTTTGGGCTCCTTTCGTCCTGACCTTCTTGGTTCACTATAACATGTGATGGCTGTGTTTGGATTCAAAATGCACAGGCTGGCCAGCCACCATGCTGTAATCAGTTAAGATACTTTTACTTGAACTTGACCTCAAGTATGGGTCGCTTTAAAAAATGTATAAGGAAAGTGCTTTAAGTTTGATCATGAGAGTGGGGAGCCCTACTGCTAACCTTGCAGAACGCATAAAATTATGGATGAAAGGAACATTCAATACATTAAAAAGATCTGATAGTTAATCGAGAAACATATGAGCTTACTGTGGATTGCATTAACGTAGCAGCATTTTTTTGCTGAATTTATCACGCTGAGGCGTAGAGCTCATTAGGGACGCTTGAAGACATAGCTCAGTAGTGTACATACCGTAACATTATCGATTGTTTGAATAAAGGTTTTTTGCAATAGGTGTCACTACCTGACGCTTCAAACTGCATCACCCATAATACACTACCAACTTGCTCTCAATTTAAGCGTCGGGGCAAAAACATGCTTCGTGGTTCTTAAACTACGCTAGTGATGAACTGGAACAGATGCATAGGTAATTTGGTATATTGGATGTGTGCAACCTATAGATGCTGAAATTTAGGTACACATCATGCATATCTCGCCTCTGACTTTCATCAAATATAGAACTGCTTTTTCATGAAGTTGACCAAGTTGTATGTTGGGCTTGTGGGTACGGCATGGGAGCAAAAGGCGTAGGGCACCAAAAACTGGAGAAAAGGACAGACTACATCTACA